>NC_090761.1:1893311-1908311 GCF_036898095.1 Palaemon carinicauda
ATCTTAGTACTAAACAAATAAGAGACGAAACTTTCAAGAGAAATTATGCTGAAATTGTGAAAAGGCAGAAAATAAAAACGAATGATAAAAGCTGTCAAACTGAAGGGAAGGGAACCGAACACAAAGAAAGTTCTAAAACTGAAAACAAAATGGACTCGGAAATAATAATAAAACTATGCAGATTTATTTGTGTTGTACAAAGAATTTTAGCCAATAAGGAAACTTCTGATAGTCATTCAATATTAATGGATGAAAATGTTAGAAGGGAAATGCTACTAACGTTTGGTGTAACTGTTGACGATGGTGAATTTGAAAATCTTAGGAAGGATTTAAGTGTAAGGGAAAAACCAAAAGCAAGTAAAAATGGATATTAATATGTCAAAATTATCTATAATTCAATGGAATGCGAGGGGTGTGTGTAACAATCTGTCGGAATTAAAACTGATGTTGTACAGTGTCAAACCTCATGTTTGCTGTGTATGTGAAACATTTTTGAAAGAAAATCAACAGGTAAAGTTTATAAACTATAGAGTTCTAAGGAAAGACAGGGTAGGTCAAAGAATGGGGGGTGTAATGATCCTTATTAGACGTGACGTTTGTTATGTAATGGGAAACACCACAGAATATCCAAATGGTAATATGGAAGTTCAACACATCAAAGTCAAACTCAAGAGAGGTGATTTAGATATAATAAATGCGTATAACCCTAGTGACAGGTTGACTAAAGAGGAATTTGTTTATTACATAGAGAAACTTGGGAGAAATTTTATAGTTGTAGGGGATTTTAACGCTCATCACTCCTTGTGGGAACCGGATATTGCCGAAAACAAAATCAACAATAGCGGGAAAAGTATAGTGGAAGTATTTAATGAACATGACAATTTAGTACTAATTACTCCACCGGGATTACCTACAAGACTGAATCCTATTACAGGGACATTTTCAACAATAGATTTATGTTTCAGTTCATCCACAATAGCGAATTATTTTAATATAAAAGAGCTAGCTGACAGGGGTAGTGATCACACACCAATTTTAATATATAGTGACTTGGAAACTGAACAAACTGGGTTATGGAAAAGAAAGAGGTGGGTTTTGGAAGATGTTAATTGGCAAAAGTGGAATAATGATATTGACGCAATAGAAGTGGCAAACACATTGGAACTGGATGGTGAAATACAAGATTTCAGCAATAGAATGATAAAATCTAGTGAAAAGAATATCAGACAAACTAATGAGAAGGTAAGTATTAAATATAACAAGCCATGGTGGAACGAGAAATGCAGTAAGGCAGTAGCAGAGAGGCGACGAGCAAGAAAGCTGTTCACCAAACACCCAACCACTTGTAATAAAATCGACTTCCGCAAAAAAGAAGCAGTAGCAAAGAAATGTAATAAAGTTACAAAAAGGGTTTCTTGGGGTAATTACACAGGTAAAATGAATATGAATACACCTCAGAAAGAAGTTTGGAACACTATTAATAGGATTAAGGGAATTCCAGTTAGAGATAACCATCCACTAACTAATGGGGAAAACAAATTGATTTTCGATCCGATAGAAAAGGCAGAATTGCTGGCAGAAGCCTTTGGGAAAAATTTGTGTGTGGCAATTGAATTAGAGTCAGAGAGGGAAATGATTGAATGGGTTGAAATAGCAAAACACAATAAGGAATTTAAGGATTACAACAAATTATTCTCAATGGCCGAGCTAGAAGAGTGCATCAAAGAGTTGCCAAATGAAAGTGCAACAGGGTTAGACAAAATTCATAACAAATTCATCAAAAATATGTCAAAGGGGAAACGTCATCAAGTATTGGGTTTTATTAATAAAAGCTGGAGATTTATAAGTTATCCTAAGATGTGGAAACAGAGTATGATCTGGCCGGTACTAAAACCTGGAAAACCGGAGGAACTACCAGATTCATACAGACCAATCGCATTGCTATCTTGCTTCGGCAAACTAATGGAGAGAATGGTCCATAAACGCCTATACTGGGTGTTAGAAAATAACGATCAATTGGGAAGAAACCAGAGTGGATTCAGAAAAACTAGGAGTACAACAGACCAGTTAGTTAGACTGGAGCATGAGGTAAGAGTTTCATTTATAAATCGTAAGGTAACAGTAGTGGTTTTCTTTGATCTACAGAGTGCCTATGATACAATAAACCATACAGCTTTGATGTATAAACTCGCAAGAAAGGTCACAGGGAGACTGTTAGCATGGCATGAGTGCTTTTTGAAAGATAGGGAATATGTAGTAAATGTAGAAAATAAATATTCCAACCCTAGAAAAATTAGATCAGGGGTTCCTCAAGGCTCAGTCTTAAGTCCTACATTATTCAATATCATGATGAGTGACATACCAAACGTAGAACCAGTCAAAAGTTCAGAATTTGCAGATGATACTTGCTTCTTTGTAACTGCAGATACAATTGAGATGGCTTGTCTGGAAGTTCAGGATGCGATTGAAAGGTTTTACGAATGGACCCAGAAATGGGGGCTAAGGATAAATACAGGAAAGACGAAGATAATGTATTTCACAAACAAAAAAATAGATATCTTACCTAAAATCAAAATTGACAACAATATAATTGAATGGGTATGTAAATACAAGTATCTAGGATTGGTATGGGACAGTCCAGGCCTCACTTGGACACATCACATCAACCAGGTAAGAGCAATATGCTACCAGAGACTGAATTTATTGAAGGCGGTTTCCTCTTACACCTGGGGAGCAGATAGGAAAACTTTGCTGATGTTCTATAAGGCTTACATTTTAAGCAAAATTGAATATGGAATTGAAGTATATTCGTCAGCAGCTAGAAGTAACTTAGAAAAATTGGAAAAAATACAAAATATTGCTTTACGAATAGCTCTTGGAGCCAAGAATACATCTCCCATTGTATCACTACAAGTTGAAAGTAACGTGACACCAGTAAGAATAAAAATACAGTACAAAATGTTGCTTTATTATGTAAAATTAAAACAGTTAAGTAAGAATCACCCAACTAGCCAGGAAGTTCTGAACGATAAAAGACTAGACGGTAGAGGATGGAACTCGGGTTATTTTAAAAAACCATTTATATTAAGGGTACAAGACATCATGATTAGGTGGAAAGTGAAGCTAGGGATGCAACGGGAAGAAAGGGCCTTTCCCGTTGCAGCCCCCTGGCAATGTATTGGTAAGTATCTTGGTATTAACCCAATGGATGACATTGACCAGGAGGAACCTAATAACAAATTTATTCAAGAGTTCTGTAGAATGAAAGAGGAAAAGTATCTTAACCATTTAGACATATATACGGATGGGTCCAAAAAAGAAATACATAGTGAGGAATGGTCATGTGCAGCCGCCTATGTTATTCCCAGCCTTGATTTTTATTGTAGTTTTAGATTAAACCCAGCAACGTCTATTCTGGGTGCTGAATTATTTGCTATATGGGAAGCGCTGAAATGGACAGGGGGTAATTACAGGAGCAAAGAGACGGTAATATTCACAGATTCATTGTCCGCCATTTCAATGATAAATAATAATTATACAAAAAGATTCAAAACAGTAGTGCACAGTATACAGGAGATGCTAATCGAAATGAATAGCAATTACAATTTTGTAAAACTGCAGTGGATTCCAAGCCACAAAGGAATTCTGGGAAACGAGCTGGCAGATGCAACCGCTAAACAAGGGTTAAATAACCCCTGTACTATCAACAACCACTTGTCGATGACAGAGAAGAAAACAATATTACAGAGAAAAATGATAGAAACCTGGCAAATGGAGTGGGATGTTATAAAATCAAGTAAGTGGCTCGGTACGTTTAAACCTATTATAGAAGATTGGGAGACAGCTTATTGTAGAAATAGGAAAATAGAAACCGTAATGGGAAATTTGAGAATTGGACATGTTAGAGTAAATGCATATTTACATAAATTCAAGATGACAAATACACCTTTGTGTAGCACATGCAATGTAGTAGAGGACATTTCACACGTAATGATAAATTGTAAGAAATATAATCTGCAAAGAAAGGATTTAGAAGTAAAATTAGCAGGACTCAAATTGAATTGCTCTATGAATAATCTATTAGGAAAACACGAAGAAAATGATATACAGGAAAGGGTGAAAACTGCTCTTATAACATTTCTAACCAAAACTAATTTACTAAACACATTATAATCATCTGTAAAATTAATTATCCAACAGAGGAATTAGGATTAAATTTAGTCTCTAAACCCACATACATGTTCTTTTGTAAAGAGACTACATTTAATGCAACGATTTTGTCATAGACAAACCACAGGAGGTTGTTTTGACTATAAATAAATGTAAATGTATTTAAATGGAAATGGTTTTAATAAAGTGTGATATATATATTTTACACTATAAAAACAATATCAATGGAAGGGGGGAGCATGGATATTGTTTGAACTAAAGGTAATAAGCCTCATGTGGGTGAGTGAACATATCATTCATTACATTCGGTGAAGGAGTTAACGTTTACTAACAGACTAACACTTGAAATTTATCAACTGTATTGATCAGATCTAATATTTTATCTTGTATCATATTTACAGGGGAGTACATTGGCTCTAAGAAGTGGGCCAGATCTCCTACTAAAATGGAAGAAGAAGAAGAAGAAGAAGATTAAACGAATTAGTTAATTCAGACCATTTTCATGTCTTCCTTTATAATGTTATCAGTATGCTTAATACCCTTGACCGAATTTTCCTTTCAAATCTGAAACAGTCGTTTTTTATATGTTGGTTGCATCTGGACACATTTGATTGCTTGGTCAATTCCAAATTTAACAATTTCATTATCATTTTCCCATTTAAAAAAAAAAACTGATAGACATTGTATGCCATTTTTCTTTTTTTCTGGGCGAAAAACACGACGCTGAGAACTTACCATGGTTTTTACGGAAACCTATTGTGCAAGACAGTGAATGAGGAAGCTAATATTTAGGCATTTAATAGGATTTGACCAAAGGTCTCAGTGAACTAACCCAGTGGTAACGTGTATATCATATCTCCTAATTTGTCATTTTCCTTCCCTTGTCTTAGTGAAGCGAAAGCATCGGGATTAGGGAGAATCGGCACCGCCGCAAATGAGTTTTGGTGATTGACACCTTATGCTGCCTGTTGGCTGTCCTTGGTCAAAAGATGTGTGTATATATATATATATATATATATATATATATATATATATATATATATATATATATATATATATATATATATATATATATATATATGCATTTGTATATATAATAAAATAATCAACACCATTTATTCTGAGTGATTTTTGTGTCAGTTTCTCCAGGCATATTGCCGCCCGAAGCTCATGCACCTAAAGCACATGAATGGACTCTATTGGAAATAAAAAAAAAAAAAAAAAAAAAAAGAGAAAAAAAATCTCGATAATCACGCGCGCTCTGAAATAAAATGAAGTTTCACCTCGCCGTTATCACTAAACCTTAAATGACAGTCTGTAACTTCAAATGTTGTGTATTAGTGAATTATATGACACGTTAGGTCTTACATACGAAAATATCAACAATCACACGAACACTGAAATAAAATAAAATTTTACCTCGCCTTTATCTCAAAACCTTAAATTACAGTCTGTGACTTTTAACGTGTTATATAATTAACTAATACACAATATTTGGTCTTAAATACAAAAATTAAACTACTTTCCTACTGCTGCGAAACCAGTAATAAATGCATGATACATATTTGCGATGTCACATGAATTATTTATCATTCTGATGAGGGGGTAACTTGAAACCGGTTTCAAACTACCCCCCTCCCCCCGGTAATCTGAAACCGGTTTCAAGTTACCTGGGGATAGTTTGAAACTGAGGGTAACTTGAAACCTTTACACCGGGACATAGGGCCATTCTGACATTTTCTCTTTCCATAGACTGATTAAATCCAAAGAGGATTAATCAGTATTCATCAAAGGATAGCTAGTTCTTTGTGATGCACAGTGCCTATCTAACTAAGGCAAGTGACCCCTGTCAGTCCAAACCAATTCCATCAAGATCACCCGTCAGGCATCAGGAGTAGAAGCAAAAAAGGACATTTTGTACATCGTCTCAAACCTAATCCGTCTCCCTGCTGCCAATGACCTCAGTGATATATAGGGGGGCATTTGATCCACACCTAAAGATCTCGTTACTCCACCAGGTTGCTCGTCCACTCATATAACTGATAGCAAAGATGGATTGCTAAGATATAATGCCTATTATATATATTCTTTTTTTGGGCGCAGGCCATGTCGTCCTGATGGAAGTTCCTAAAAGGTAGCTTCCTAGGGTATATTTGACTACAGTGATATTCCCAGAGAATTTTACCTTAAGGTATCCAGAATTCTAACTCCTGGGGCGAATATCCCTAAATAATCTCACAGGGATATCGCATAATATCAGAGGACATATTCTTGACACGTCACATAGCTATCTTCACCCCGAACAGTATTAATGCTTCGAGGGGTTATAGTGACAAGAATCTGAAACGAGAATGAAAAGAGAGCCGCTCATAAGGCAACTCTCCTATTCCGTTAACAGTGTGTATCTGATGAAGGCGGTAGCGCCCTCTTTATTCCTTTTCGTGTAGCTCTACTACTCGGTGTTTTCCCTTGTGTTCTCTCGTTATTTTGGATTTTATTCAACATTTTGATGACTTCTCCGGCCTCTTTTGCCTCTGGAAAGTTGAGTATTATCTTTACTATGTATAAATGTAAGCTCTTGTCGTTTTGAATTAAATCAAAAGTGATATTAACGTAAACAAGAGCTGTTGCCTACCGGAGGCATCCTGGATGCTATCGCTCGCTATTTATGGGTCATTTAGTTAGCTAGAGCGACGTTTCCGGTTTGTTATGCTTTAATAATCTAGCTATTTAGCTCCTCTAGGAATGCTTATATTATACCGTCAGTTTTTAGTTCGGCGATTTCGACAAGGGTCGAGGTACCGATCTTGCCCTTCGCGAGGCTTAGTAGCCTAGGCGTCTGGCCCTAGTACTTTCATGCATGATATAAGTTTACCGAGTGTTATATTATTGAAACTATAGGCAAATATTTCATACATGTAAGATATTGTTGAATGTTTTTTTCCAAGATTGTATACGAGAGAGTTTCGGTTATGTAATCGATTCTCACCTTACCTAGTCTAGTAATCTAGGTACAGTAGTATAGCGGAGGCTAAGTTCAATCCCTCTCTCCGTCTGTAAGCCTTCGGCTTAATCCTAGTGGTTCTATCTGTATAATAATTCAGGTATAACTATTCTAGGGTATGTCTGTCCTGACCTGATAACCAGAGTGACTGGTTTTTTGGTTAGAGCAGAACATCAGAGTTTCTAGTCTGTGATCTGCTTCTTCCTAGCATAGAGAATGAGTCTCCTTTGCTAGGTTAGGGGCGGACACAGGAAGCTTTGCTTCCTTAGTCCATGTTGGAAGGATTCTGTAAGAGATGATTCCTTCCTCTAGTGGCCTAGCAGACTGTCCTGTGTTGTTTTTCTTGGGCTGGAGAATGAGTTTTCTCTGTTGCCCGGCGAAATAACTTCACCTAACTTTGTTCTGGTTGGGAGGAGGATAGCAAGTATTGCCAGTCTTCCTCCCTAAAAGACAACTCTACGTTAGGATGAGCTTCCCTAAATGCCGAGTGTGTCTCTTGCTAGAACGAAGTCTATAGGATCCTTATCCCTTCCCCACCTCTCTCTCTTTTATTTTCTTTTGGCCGCAGTCCTACTTCCGTACCTAGTGTAGGTTAGGATGGAGGACCGGCTCAGCTCTCTGCCAGCTGGCATTATGTGTTGGCCGGCAGAGACCCTTTGTTCTTTGCAGAGTGAACCCCAGGAACTCCCTTGGTCTCCCTTCCATGTCTGCCGGTAGAGCCCGGCAGGCTATGGATTCTTTGGAAGCCTGAATGCTACATTCTCCCCTTCCATAAGTTCACTCTTTCTGGATGGAAGGTCGTATGGCAATGCCGCCTTATAACCTTACATCCATACTGTTTCTCTGACTTTTGTGTTGCACCCATAACCCGGCTGCCGGCTTAACAGCCGACAGCCGGGCAGTTGGAGGTTCTCTGGTTCTTGGATACTGTTGGTGGGCATGGGTATTATTACCCTTGCCTGCCGGCAGTGGAAACATAGCCCGAATCTGCTGGCCTCTACAATTAGCGGCCGGCAGCCGGGTATTAGTGTTTTCAGCTGTCGGCTGGCAATTATTGCCGGCCGGCACACAGTCGCGAATCAGTGGGCTGCCACCTATTAGTTAAAGATAGTATATCTTTGAACTATACAGGGGTAGATGCCGTCCGGCACGTGCAGGCGCACGCCGGCATGTGCAGGCGCACACCGGCACGTACCGGCACGTACCGGCACGTACTGGCCGGCACAACAGTATGCGATGTACAGTAGTTTCTATATTTGTAGTGTAGTACACACTGCATTAGTAAAACTACAGTACAGAGTTTGTGATAACACTAAGTTCTTCAATATACTACAGCCTTTTGCTGAGACCATACAATATATAGTAAGTAAGTTCTTTCTGCATTCTTTCTTTCCCGTATATTAAAACTTTATCTCAAGGTGTGAACTACACCTTAAATTTCTGTTTAGGAAATTACATAAGGTATTCTAGAATAGAATTAACCTTAGTTTTAATAACTTGGGAGGTTTCAGCAATTGGCTGGACAGGAAATACAAGTATGTGTCTTTCCTTCTTTCTTTTATAGCTTTTCTATATAAGCTAAATGTTTCAATATAAGTGAAAGCCTTCACTTGATACTCATGGATTTTTCTTCTCTTTACAGGAGGACCATCCGAAGTGCGGGAGTGTGTTCTGTAATGTCCGCAGTAAGAACTTCTGTGGACATCAACTTTGCAGGAGGCACGCAGCATGCGCAGCCTCCAGAGGTGATCTCCGTCATTGGGACCCTCAGGTTTGTACTGTATGTTCTAACCTGATTACCGAGGCTTTTGACAATCCTAAGTCGACGGAGTCAAGGGATGCTGCCAGGGATAAGTTACGAACCTGGGTGAGAGGTTTTCAGAAAAAAACTTCAGGCCCCTATCTTCCAAATGAGAAGATGAGGGCATACCTTTTCCCTAAAGCATCAGCTGATGCAGTCATTCCTCAGCCTCAGGTGGAAATACCAACTGTCCAGAATCCAGTAGATTCTGAAGTCTCAGCCGCCCTTCAAGACATTCAATTGGACGATAGGATATCGGAGGTGTCGAATTCTACAGAGAAACACCTTCTAGGAGAAGGTCAGGAGGAACTGTCTCAGGCTCCTCAAGTAAAAGAAGAAATCGACGAGGTGTCGGTTACATCGGTTCCGGACCCAGAACCTGTTCCCTCTACATCGTCTGTTATCCCAGATGAACTGGGAAAGTCTCTTTCTTCTATTGTTGAGATGATCCAACAAATTCAAAGAAAGAATGATGAGAAGGAAGCTGCAATGAAACTGGAGATACGTAGACTTGCAGCATCACGTGGGCCCCAGAAGCGACTCAACGTGAAGGATCTTCCTTTGTGCTCGGACACCAATCCTCGGAGGTATGCCGAACACATGCCAATGACAACCGGGAAGATCGTGATATCAGAAAAGTTGTGAGCAATTCCCCTGGAAAAAGTGGAATTTTGGCCCAACAAAGATTCTTATCTGGACTGCTATGCCCGTCTTAGGAAGGAGCCAGCCTCAAAGGAGGAGACGGAGCCGAATGAGGTCATAGTTCTTGACAATAGTAAAGCACAGGCATTACTAGTGGACTCCATGAAAGAGAGGGGCTTCACGAACTCAAAGGTGCCAGCCTTGAGTAAGAAGCTTCCCTCCTTTGTGGCCTCTCCAACCAGAGCCTTTCCCTTCATGGAAAAGGGATATAAGGCAGCCTTAAAGGCGGTGGAGGCAGGGAAACCATGCCCCTCCTTGGAGGAGTGCAAGCCGTTATCTCTGACCTTGCCCTTAGACCAAGAAGACTGGAAGGACGTTCACCTTACCTTCTCAGTCGGGAAGCTGGAAGCTGATATTGCTGAATGTCAGTTTGGCGAGGAACTTCCAAAACTGTCGGTTGTTCTCTTGCGCAGAGAGCAAGAGACGAAGGAAAGACTTGCGGCATTGATGTTGTTGCAAACGACATTAGAAACGATGAAAAGTGACCCCAAGAACCATGATATGTTCATGGTAGTGGCCAAAACCCATCTGGCTACAATTACGAAGGATCTCTATAGCTTTATTAAAGCTAGGAGAACCTGCAGAGAGTTCGTGTTCGCCTCGGCTGCGGTGAGGCACGAACCGAGGAGACTGATATCCTCTCGTATCTGGGTAAAGACCTCTTTCCCAATGAAGTGGTTAAAGAGGTAATAGACAAGGCCGCCACAGAGAATAACAACCTTCTCAAAAAGTGGGGCTTAGATTTCAAGAGAAAGTCTTCTCCAGATGAGGGTCCCCAACCCAAGAAGAAGACAAAAAGGCCTAGGCCATCCTCTCGGGCGGCTAAACCCTACCGACAGCAACAACAACAACTTCCTGTGACCACGGTGCCTCAGATAGGGGCACAACCTCCAACCACATACCAGGTAGTACCTCAACAAGTGGCGACACAGTCACCAGTTCTTAACCCAGCCTTCGAAAGGCAGACTTCTTCCTTTCATGCAAAAGCTAGAGGAACAGCCAGAGGTTCTTCTAGTCGCCCTTCAAGAGGAAGGGGATCCAGGGGAGGACGCGGTCAAGGAGGCAAGGCCTCAAGTCCACAGCAGCAGAAGTGAGATACTTCCAGTAGGAGGGAGACTACAGCTATTTAGGGATCGCTGGACCTTCGATCCCTGGGCCCACAGCCTAATAAAGAATGGACTAGGTTGGAGCTGGAGCAGTCCTCCACCTCAATTTCCTCAATTCTTCCAACACTCAACCCCCGTTCTGGAAGAATATGTCTGAGAGCTCTTAGACAAAAGAGTAATCCGGAAAGTTAAGTCCATCAAATTCCAAGGAAGGCTGTTTTGTGTTCCAAAGAAGGACTCAGAAAACTCGTCATTCTAGACTTGTCGCCACTCAACAAGTTCATACCGAACTACAAGTTCAGAATGCTCACACTTCAACACATAAGGACCCTACTGCCCAAAAAGGGCATATGCTGTTTCTATAGACTTGTCTGACGCTTATTGGCACGTTCCAATTAATCGTCACCTCTCCTCCTACCTAGGCTTCAAGTTACATTGATAACTTTACGCTTTCAGAACCATGCCATTCGGGCTAAACATAGCCCCAAGGATTTTCACGAAGCTCGCGAACGCAGCCGTCCATCAATTACGCCTAAAGGGGGTCCAATGGTGCCTACTTGGACGACTGGCTGGTGTGGGCAGCATCCAGGACAGAATGCATGGAAGCTTCTAAGATAGTGATCCAGTTCCTGGAACATCTGGGATTCAAGATCAACATCAAAAAGTCTCGACCTTCTCCAGCTGTTATGAACCGCCTTAATGGTTCAACAGGTCCTTTTAAAATACTAAAGGAATTGGGACTGGAATGAACCGATGGACTACAACAACCAAAGGGGTGGGTATAAAAGATAATACTAAAGTACCTTAGCCTAGTTTATTATACAAAAATATATACAATAATTACAAGCGAGTATAGGTAATGGAAAGCACTGAGACATAAATGATCGTTACCACAAAATCAGTTTACATTTAAAATTACAAATATAGTTTACTTAAATTTAAAGTAAATAAAAAAAACACAATTAACAATCGTCATCAGCAAAAAAATCCAGTAAGCAGCAGCAATGAAAAATTAATAAGAGAACTTTCTCATTATTAAACAAATAATAAATACGAGCCCATACACTGGCTCTTCCAACATATAAATATTCATAAACAATCCCTGATCCTCGAGGACGTCCATCGAACACTGCGGGAACTACCACGACAGTGTCGATACGACAGCCACTTTGCTGCCACCGAAGAATGACTCTTCAAAACCATCTCGACCTCGAGGACTAGGTTGAGGACAAGTCACCACCAACTAGGAGATACTCCAAAGCTGTGTCTGCTGCTCTTTCTCGACTGCATTACGAGAACTGGTCCATCTGGCTTCCCAAACCTGACTGATTCTTGCCACTCACATTGGGACAAAAGTAAACAAAGACACCCACCTTAGCAAAGAAAAGGGCAGTTACAAAAAAAATTGAAACTAGGTTGTTTCACAGTCAAACACCCTAACACCAGCTCAAAAATTTCAGTGGTTGGGAATCCACTGGAATTTGGAGTCACATCGATTTTCCATTTCTGGAAGAAGAGGAAAGAAATAGCAGGATCTGTCAAGAGACTATTGAAATCCAAACGGATATCAAGACGCGAACAGGAGAGAGTGCTGGGCTCTCTACAGTTTGCTTTGATAACAGATCTAGTGCTAGGAGCACAGCTAAAGGATGCAACAGGAGTCTGGAGAAATTACGCATCAAACGCGCGAAGAGATCTAATAAGACCTCTACCGACTCTACTACGAACGCTTCTCAAACCGTGGTCCAATGCCAACCTCCTCCCCCGTCAGTAACTATCCACACAGACGCCTCAAAGGAAGGCTGGGGAGGTCACTCTCATCAGAAGAGAGACCAAGGAGCTTGGTCCAATCTTTTCAAGTCATTTCACATCAACTTTCTAGAAGCATGGCAGTTCTTCTGACACTAGAAAGTATCTCCTCGCCACTCGACCCACATAAGACTGGTTCTAGATAGCGAGGTGATAGTGAGATGCCTGAATCGACAAGGGTCGAGGTCACCTCAAATCAACCAAGTGATGTTGGCCACATTCCGTTTGGCGGAATGGAAGAAATGGCACCTGTCAGCAGTTCACATTCAAGGGTTCCGCAATGTGACAGCGGACGCTCTATCCAGGTTTACACCTATAGAGTCAGAATGGTCCCTTGACGCAGGATCGTTCTCCTTCATCTCGAGCCAAGTCCCGGAGCTGCAGATAGACCTCTTTGCGACGAAAGACAAGAAAATAGATTGTTAAGTGTCCCCACAGAGCATCCGCTAGACTGGAACAGATGGCCCAATATTTATCTGTTCCCTCCGCACATCCTCCTTTTGAGGGGTTCTCGATAAGCTGAGATCCTTCAAAAGGAAAGTAGCAATAGTGGCCCATAAGTGGCCAAATAGCATGTGGTTCCCTCTGGCATTGGAACTACGACTAAAATTTGTACCGCTACCGGATCCATCCCTGTCTCAGCGAGTACAGAAGTCGACTGTCTTCGCTCCATTACAGAAAACACGGAACCTACATCTCATGATTTTCTCTCCTTAGCGATGAGAAAAAGATTCGGTGTTAAAAGTCAGTTTAGACTTTTGGAGGAAACCAGAAGACATTATGAGGCTTCAGGGAAGAGATAGCTATCCTTTGTCAAGGCGAAGAAACCAAAAGAAATCTCGACAGATTCCTATTTATCATTCTTCATTCACCTTCATAAGCAAGGTTTAGCAGCTATCACAATTCTATTGTTCAAGCCTGCCTTGACAAGTCAGATACCATATGCCTTACAGGTTGACCTTTCTAATGACGTTCTTAATGAACTACAAAGGCCCATCTTGGGCTTAGCCCTTCAGCGCCTCCAAGACCCTTTGCATGGTCATTAGATATGATCCTTCATTGTGTATAAATATTGAACAATGAGGAATGCGCTTAGAAGGCCTTGAATTTAAGTCATATTTCTGTTTGTACTCGCTTTGGGGGCCAGAGTTAGTGAAAT
The DNA here is from genome assembly GCF_036898095.1 of Palaemon carinicauda. Taxonomy (NCBI): domain Eukaryota; kingdom Metazoa; phylum Arthropoda; class Malacostraca; order Decapoda; family Palaemonidae; genus Palaemon; species Palaemon carinicauda. Next base: position 1,907,063 of record NC_090761.1, read on the forward strand.
AGTGGCTCTCTCTAGAGAGGAAGGCAACGTCCAGTTCTTGGAGGGAGAACTGAATCTATTTCCAGGCCCAACGTTTCTTACCAAGAACAAGCTACCCACCAACAGGTGGGGTCCCTAGAGAATCTGCCCTCTGAAGGAAGATGCATCTCTATGTCCAATGGAGTACCTAAAGGTCTATCTTCATAGAACTTCAGACTTTATGGGAGGACAGCTGTTCAGAAGAGAAACCCTGGGTTCAAAGTTATCTATAACTAAGGGCGAAATTCACCCGTGTTATTCGCAGAACGGATCCAGACAGTACACCTGTTAGTCATGATCCGAGGAAAGTTGCCTCTTCCATAAAATTTCTTTAATGATATGGACTTTGAACATCCTTGTTTGTACACCGGCTGGTAGTCATCCAAGGGGTTCTTTATGCACTATGCGAAGCAGGTAGAATTCTTTACCCTTCTGTTTTAAATCTGCGAGGAACAGTGTAATTAATTTGGGACGATTAATTAAGAGGGTGCGTGTGTAGTCACTGTATGTTACTACACGCTGAGCGATAGGACACGAAAGTGTCCTTACGAACTGTTCCATTGACGTCGGTGAACTATAGTATAATACGGACACTTGTGCCAAGAGTTTTTTTACGCTAGTATAAATAAACAGTATACAGACTATATCATTATTATTAATAATTCAATTGAATTGCAAATCTGTTTCCCAGTAGACGAAACAATATTTCTGTTAACTGTTTTTCTTTATGCTTTAACGCATCTCATCCACATTTTATAAATTTTATAATTGTTGATCTGATATGTACGTTTATTAAATTTTTAATAAACTAGTTCATAGTGAACCCTGCGTCTTATTCGCCCACACTCATTTTATTAGAAATGTACTGAGCATTAAGATTAAAATATGGATATTTTCATCATGGTATGTCTTTCAAGACTGTTCCCTGATTCAAGCAAAAATCCACTCACTCTAACCCTTCCTTGGAAGGGTTGACGTGGTACCCTAACGGGATAGTGACAAAGAGGCAAAATTTGTTCCTATGCGGATACAACCATTATCCAATAGTTAATAAGAGTTGTCACATTGGGGAAGGTGTCACAAATTCATACTGACATTGGTGACTCTTATACAAACTTTGCTTTATATTGTATAGGGCGAGACCACTATACAAGCTTGTCATTTTGTCATCCATAATTATTATGTACTCCTCGAGACTTTTTCCAGAGTTTAGTACGACTCTTCCCTGTAG
>NC_090761.1:1915811-1928311 GCF_036898095.1 Palaemon carinicauda
CATGGATTTTATTATGCAATCTTTACACATGTAGTAGCTAAGCCTCTGATATATTATTATTATTATTACAGTGGTCCCTCGGTTATCGCGGTTAATGGGGACCGAGACCACCTGCGAAAACTGAAAATCCGCGAAGTAGCGGCGCCTCTTCAAAAATGCTTATAAAAACGTATATATACCCCCCTGTATACAGTACACCATATAGAATACGAGTAGAGAGAGAGAGAGTGAAATTCATGTTATAACAAAAAAAAAAAAAACTGTAAAATATGTTGTCTGTTTACAATAACAATTGAGGGTCTAGAACACTGTTCTACCGAACAATTTACTTGCGAACAACCATTTATCGTTATCAGCTTTCAAAAACAAGCAAACCCTACAACTAGCTAACATAATTAGTCCGTCGTTTTGCGCAACAAATTAACATTTATAATTTCTATTTCTGGGGGTTTAAGATTACAGTAATACATAAATAAAATTGTACCATACCATATAGAAAATGGGTGTAGAGAGAGAGAGAGAGAGAGAGAGAGAGAGAGATTCATGTTAAACAATCAAACAATCAAACAATAAAACAACATTTAACTTACCTCTTACAATAAGTTCTTCTAAGCGTAGTTGATGAAAAGACCTGTGCAGTGCGATGAGGTGATAACGATGAATGACTGCACAGGGGCATGAAGAGCTTTACTGCTCCTCGGATGACGCCGCAGACGATGCAGGAGAAGCTGCAGGAGGCGGCGTAGTGGCTGAAGGAGGTGTCGTAATGGATGCAGGAGGAGGCGTAGTGGCTATAGGAGGTGGCGTAGTGGCTATAGGAGGTGGCGTAAGGGATGCAGGAGGCGGTGTAGCGGCTGCAGGAGGATCTTCTTCTGGTTTTTTGCGCGTAAGAAACATCGTTATTGGGAGTTGTGAACGTTGTCTTTTTTTATCGATGAAGATGCGCCTATAAACAGCCATGACGTCATTAATACGATTGCTGAATTCGACGGCTCTTACCATGTTGTCATCCATTTCTTTGGCCCTTTTTTGGAGGTCTCTGGCAACATTGAAGAGGTCCTGTAAATTATGCAATGTAAGGCCACCTTCTTCAGCTTCGTCACCTTCGTCACTAGCAGACTCGTCTTCCTCCTCACTCGCCGATTTGGTCATTTCCTGTAGGTCCTCCTCTGTCAGTGGGTTTGAGTGGCAGTCGATGAGATTGTTAATTTCATCAGCCGTCATATCCGAGAAGCATTCAGTCTGCACCAACCGAGCCAGCCTGACAGCCTTATCAACGGCAGAGTGATGTATTTCGCTAGGCGTGAAACCCTCATAGTCACGAATGATTTTGTTTGGCCACAATTTCTTCCAGCTGGAGATGAGTGTCTGTTCTTTCATGTCCTTTAGGGCATTCTGAATATTAGCCAGACACGTAGCTATGTTGTAGTCCTTCCAATAAGCTTTGATGCTGAAGGTCTCGTCGGTCTCTTCAATGGAGGAGATGAGACCCTCCATTGTTGACTTAGTGTAGAGGGCTTTGAAGGCCCTAATAACCCCCTGATCCATGGGCTGTATAAGGGAAGTGGTGTTGGGGGGAAGGAACTCCACCTGTACCCCTTCATAATGCAAATTAGTTGCAAGACCTCCTGCACAGTCCATGAAGAGAACCACTTTAAAGGGCAGGCCCTTTTCAGCCAGGTAAAGCTTTACCTGTGGTATGAAAGAGTTAAGGAACCAATCAAGTGTGAGGGCCTTGGTGATCCATGCCTTTTTATTGGCCATCCAGTACACTGGCAGTAAGGCTTTGTTCTTGTTTTTCAATGCTCGAGGATTCTGTGACTTGTAGATAAGGCCGGGCTTCAGCATGAATCCTGCAGCATTGCCACACATGAGCAGAGTCACTCGATCCTTGTGAGCTTTAAAACCTGTCTTTTTAAGTTAGTCCTTGAAAAGAAATGTTCGGGACGGCATCCTCTTCCAGAAGAGGCCTGTTTCATCCATATTAAAGACTTGCTCCGGGACATAGCCATTTTCTTCTATTATTTCCGGAAACACATCCTCAACATAATGCCTCGCTGCTGCTTCGTCTGCAGAGGCTGCCTCTTCATACAACGACACACTCTGAAGTCCGAATCGCCTCTTAAACTTATCAAACCAGCCCTTGCTGGCAACGAAAGTCGTACGTGGTCGTCGTGGGCTAGTCTGGCTTGAGGTACCAGGCAGAGGATCATCTTCGTCGCCGTCGTCTTCTTCCTCATCTTGAACATTGTCGTCGTCACCACCCTCAGGCACCATAGCATCAAACAAAGTTTTAGCCTTACTTCGGATCATGTTTGTATCCAGGCTGATTTTCTTCTCCCTACAATCATGGATCCAAATAGCCAGTGCATTTTCCATTCGCACCATGGTCTTATTCTGGGTGTTTACAACCCTTTTGGCATCTTTCGTGAAAGATATTGCAGCAGTTTTGCGGATGTTCTTCTCTTCCTTCTTTATGTACCGTACCGTGGATTCATTAAGGCCATATTGTCGGGCTACGCTCGCGTAGCTATTTCCCGCTTTCTACTTGTCCAATAAACTCACTTTTTCGTTAATTGTTAACATCTTTCGCTTTTTCTTCGGTTCACTAGATGCACCAAGGGATAAAGAGCGTTTGGGAGGCATCACGAAGGGCTTCACAAAACTTTTACACTTAAAAAATCACCGCGAGACAAAGACTAACTAACCGCGATCTATGGCGAGAAGCGTATACGAGAAAAGCGTGGAGCGATGGGCATCGGGAGAAGCTTGGGCTAGTGAATGGGCCAATGGGGAGTCGAGTTCTGAGCGAGTGCTGGCCAATCAGCTTGCGTTTATGCCCGTGATGCTTAGCGTATACGTGCATTTCTTTTTGTTTTAAAATTTTGTAAAATGATGCAATTACTAATTCTAATTGAATATTTTGTTTTCAAAATTTGTAAAATAATGTAATTTCTAATTTTAATTTAATATTTTTCATTATTATTAATTTTTTAATATTTTTTGATATTTTCAATTTTTGAATATTTTTTAGACCCGCGAAGCTCTGAACCCGCGAAAGTTGAACCGCGAACTAGCGAGGGACCACTGTATTATTATTATTATTATTATTATTATTATTATTATTATTATTATAATTATAATTATGATTATGATTATGATTATGATTATGATTATTATTACTTACTTACTTACTTACTTACTAAGCTGAAACCCTAGTTGGAAAAGCATGATGGTATAAGTACAAGGGCTCCAATAGGGAAAATAGCCCAGTGATGAATAGAAATAAGGAAATAGATAAATTACAAGAGAATTAGTCAACAATTAAAATAAATATTTTAAGAACAGTAACAATATTGAAATAAAACGTGCATACATCAACTATAAAAACTTAAATCCAAGAGAAAGGGAAATAAGATAGAACAATGCCCAAGTGTAGCCTAAAGCTAGAGAACTCTGTCCCAATAGTGGAAGACCATGGTGCAGAGGCTATGCCACTATCCAACACTAGAGAACAATGGTTTGATTTTGTAGTGTCCTTCTCCTAGAAGACCTGCTTACCATACCTAAAGAGTATCTTCTACCCTTACCAAGAAGAAAGTAGCCACTGAACAATTACTGTGCAATAGTTAACCCCTTGAGCAAAGAAAAACTGTTTTGGTAATATAAGTGTTGTTAGGTGTATGAAGACAGAGGAGAATATGTAAAGAATAGGTCAGACTATTCGATGTGCGTGTAGGCACAGGGATAATGAGCCGTAACCAGAGAGAAAGTTCCATGCACTACTGTCTGGCGAGTCAAAGGACCCAATACCTCTCTCGCGGTAGTATATCAACGGGTGGCTGGTGTTTTTATTTCTCTTTATCTTGGTTTTTTTTTGTGAAGTTTTTATAGTAATTGAATGTTGTTAATGTTCAAGAATATTTTACCCTAATTATTTATTACTCCTCTTGTAGTTTGTTTATTTCTTTGTTCCCTTTCCTCACTTGGCCTTTTTTCCCTGCTGGAGCCCTTAGGCTTTTAGCATTCTGCTTTTGCAACTAGGGTTATAGCTTAGCTTATAATAATAATAATAATAATAATAATAATAATAAAGAAACATGAAGGGCAAAAGCAGTTGGGAGAGGTCGTAAGGTTATTAAGTAAGAGCAGATGTTACGGTGAAGTTTCCCGCTAATGAAATTATTCCAGCTTGTAGAAATTCAGTTTCAAACTGCAAGAATGGCCGGAGACAAGAGGTTATCGACTCAAGACTTACATAACAGTATAAGCGACATTCGCCCCTCCGCCCGGAGGGATCATTTAGTAATTATAATAATCGGCTGTTGCTGCAATTCTACTCTGCTTCACACAGCGTATTTGTTAACAGCCGAAATGGTCGTTAAAGCATCATTGAGTTTTTAGAGATACAAGAAACCCCCCCCCCCACAAAAAAAAAGAGAAAGAGAGAGAGAGAGAGAGAGAGAGAGAGAGAGAGAGAGAGAGAGAGAGAGAGAGAGAGAGAGAGAGAGAGAGAATGTTTCCCTTGATTATTAACCTCTTTCGTAATACGGTGAAAGCCTATGAAAGTAGTGTTTTAGCGGTAGTATTTCGAGTTCTATACAAATGTGTATGTTGACATCATATCTGACATTCAATAGAATTTAAATGTGTCACATGAGACAATTGCACATTTAGAATAATAATTATCAATAATAATAATGCTAATATTTGCATCATAAATAGAAACAATATCCTGGAAAACATATTTTTTAACTAACACTCCTTCGCTTATACGATCATCAATTTTGATTAGTTTTTTTTTTTTTTTTTTTTTTTTTTTGCCTATCTGCTCTTTTTTATTATAGCCAGCATTTATCCTAAATTATTATTATTATTATTATTATTATTATTATTATTATTATTATTATTATTATTATTAACCTTATTGTCCATTTCGGGTTTCTGATTTAGAAGAAACTTGCTTTGTTTTTTTTTGTTTTTTATTATTTCCAAAACTTTTACCCTTCACTTCACTTAAATACGATAATAATAACAAGGGATTTTACTCTATACAATATAGACTGACGCCTAATTACGATTAAGATTGGTGAATATTTTCCCCAAACCTATTTAACTTTGCCCTATTTATCAAGTGTAGTTATATTTCAAGATCAAACCTTTTTTGTAATTTATCGATAGTTGAAGATCTCAAGTTTCCAGTATTTAACATTATATCAAACATACACTTTTAGTTACTTAAAAAGATAAACTATTTTTTGGTGCAAGGTTGTACCAAAGATTATCACATTCCTCTGATTTCAAGGAATTTCTTTTGTATTTCCCGTAAGGTAAATTATTTTTTTTCTGGTATGTTTTGTGGTTAAAAGAAAATTCAAAAAAATACATTATTTTCCAGTACCCTATATATCTTCGATTTCACTATTTTTCGAATAATTTTCACCCAGTCATCTTTTTTTTCAAAGCCACATTGCAAATTATTTGCTAGGATTTTATTTCCCTCTATTATTATTATTATTATTATTATTATTATTATTATTATTATTATTATTATCATTATTTTTATTATTATTATTATTATTATTATTATTATTATTATTACTTGTCAAGCCACAACCCTATAACGCCGTGGGCTCCAACAGGGAAAATATTGCTTAAACCGAAAAACTGCGTAAGCGTTGTCCTATTTTCAACATCACAAGTTAATCTAAGCCAAAATAATTTTCACTTCTGATCTATATCTCAAGAGGTTTATATATAAAGTTTTTTAGAACCGAAAATAATAGAATTTCGGAAAAGCAGATAAGATTATGGGGGCGCTAATTTCACCCCCTTAAGTCCCTTCCATCGTCGACTACCGGATAATCCTCTCATTAAGTTATTTACAGCTTTTACCTTTTATAATTATTACTTTAATGATGCCAGTCTAATTTCAATAGCACTCCGTAGTCTGTAGTATCATTGGGCAATAAAATCATTACGTTTGCTATTATTATTATTATTATTATTATTATTATTATTATTATTATTATTATTATTATTATTATTATTATTATTATTCAGATGGAAAATCCTTTGATTTGAACTATAAGTTGAATATCAAACTTCTAAGGAAAAGAAGGGCTTTCCAGAAAAAAAGAATATATATATATATATATATATATATATATATATATATATATATATATATATATATATGAATATATATATATATATAAATATATATATATAAATATATATATATATATAAATATATATATATATATATATATATATATATATATATATATATATATATATATATATACATATATATATATATATATATATATATATATAATCATGCTATGGAAACAGTAACCTAAATCTAATAATTTGATAAAACTGTTTATCAAATTGAAAATGAGATTGAGATATTTTTTTATATCATGCAAATAAATTGTCATCTTTCTCAGAAGCCTATTGTCCAGTGATTATTATTTCACACTTTCAGATTTTAACGTATTAGATGATGATGATTATTATTATTATTATTATTATTATTATTATTATTATTATTATTATTATTACTTGCTAAGCTACAACCCTAGTTGGAAAAGCAGGCTGCTATAAGCCCAGGGGCTCCAACATGGAAAATAGCCTAGTGAGAATAGAAAAAAAAGGAAAAATAAAATATTTTTAGGGGAACAACATTAAATGAATACCTCCTATATAAACTATACTAACCCTCAAGCAAGAGAACTCTAACCCAAGACAGTGGAAGGCCATGATACAGAGGCTATGGCACTACCCAAGACTAGAGAACAATAGTTTTATTTAGGAGTGTCCTTCTCCTAAAAGAGCTGCTTACCATAGCTAAATTCTCTTTTACCCATAGCAAGAGGAAAGTGGCCACTGAACAATTGCAGCGCTGTAACCCCCTGCGTGAAGAAAAATTGTTTGATAATCTCAATGTTGTCAGGTGTATGAGGACAGAGGAGAATTTGTAAAGAATAGGCCAGACTATTCGATGTATGTGTAGGCAAAAATGAAATGAACCGGAACCGGAGAGAAGGATCCAATGTAGTTCTGTCTGGGCAGTCTACAGATGCCGTAACTCTCTAGTGGTAGCATCTCAACGGGTGGCTGGTTCCCTGGCCAACCTACCTGGATCATGACCATGTGAAAGTATCAACACAAATATCTAAATTAAACCTTGAAAATGTAAAGAAATTTTTCGTTGGCTGGAAGTAGCATACATTATGCGCTATTTTTCAGGTTGTTATGGGTAATTTTCGTGTGACTTCCCACGTACTCTCAGCTTTCTTTCACGTTTATGGAACTTCATTACGTATATTATGATCATCATCATAATAGTTTGTATTTATGTGGATGTGGTAATATTCTGGTTAATGTAATTCATGTACATGTTAAGTTGGATAAATATTGGGAATTGTATTTGGTAATATTGTAACTTTTGGACAATTCGAAATTACTGAGAACATGTTGCTTTAGTTAGAAGCGGCATTTGTAGTACTGTCGGATTGTTCCAAGGATAGGAGACTGTCGCAAAATTCTCCCGTCCTTGGGATTTTCTTAGTTGTACTTTTCACCGCCTCAGTTTTCATTGTTGTGATTATTGTAGTGTAATTGCCATTCGTGATTGACATATCCTTCGTGTCATAGGATGCAGTGTTACTTTTTGTGTAAATTATAATTAGCTGGTTCTGCATTTTCTATGAAATTTTATTAGTAAACTTTGCATTAATGTTCGTATTGTCATTGTATTCGGGGACATAGTGAGGATACGGGCACGAGAAATTATAATGGTCTGATACTGAAAATCCTTCAAGCAAGTTCTTTGTTGGTGCGGGGAAGCAGTGCAGGACGGTGTTATGACTGACAAGTGTCGGTGGCAGTGTATAGACGGATGGCGTATTCAATTAATTACCATGGCTAAGAATGGGCGGTCACATTGTAAGTTGAGCGGGTATGCATTTGTCGTGTACTGTTCATTTTGCATTATTATTCATTGCACTATTACTATGTATTATTGTTAATGTATTATATATCAAATGTGATGTTATTAAATGTATGGTTGTTAAATGTGGTGGAAAATTGTTTGGGATACCTATTTATATTGTCATGCTTTACAGGCTGAATCAGATCAATAAAAGATACAGCAAGGCAGCCCGAGTTGTTATATATCCTGCATTACAATTCAGCAATATCGCAGAGCAGCCATGGAGGAACTGAAGAGGGAACGCACCACAGCCAAGAGGAGGTTCAATCGGAAGGTTGGATTATTCAAGGATGCACAGAGAAGAGGAGACTCGATAGAAACATTGGAAGTGTTGTACACTGAGGTTAGTGAGTGTTTCGAAAAGGTTGATGGTATCAATGAACAAATGATAGAACAATTAAAGGTTGGCGAATCTTGTCAGGAATATGAGGAATATATACAGGAATTGGAAACTATAAAATATTCATTACTTGGCGTGATAAAGGGAAAGACAAAAGTGAAAAATAATACTGTGCTTGCCTTGAAAAAACTTGAGCCTCCCAAATTTAGTGGTTCAGTGAGAGCATTTCCTGCCTTTGTAAGAGATTATGAAAGACTAGTTGTGTCACAACATGGGAAAGACCCGTACGTACTTAGAATATCATTAGAAGGGGAACCGAGGAGGCTTGTGGAGGATATAGATGATTATAAACGAATGTGGGATAGACTAAATGAAGCATACGGTAATGAAGGAAAACTGATCGATGCGATATTAGGAGATATAAGGGCATATAAACCGCTTAATGATAGTGATGACAGAAAGTTAATTAATCTAATCAATACAGTAGAAAAGGTGTGGTTAGATGTAAGTAATTTAAACTTGACTACAGAACTGGAGAATACTACTGTACTTACCCAAGTAGAAAGATTGCTGCCGTCGGTGTTAAAAAGAGAATGGGCCATTAAAGTGCAGGAATTAAATTCGGACAAATTTAAGAATTTGGTTACATTTCTGACAGATCATCGCAAAGCTCTGGAGTATTTACAAGATAATTCAAGAAGTGGTGCGACTAAGGTAACAGTACATACTGTGGAAAGGGAATTTGATAAGGAAAAGGAATTAGCAGAAGCTATAAAATTGTTGACTATAGGACAAGAGAAACTTCAAAATCAATTGTCTGAATGTTTAACCAGTTTATATCACATTAGCGAAGGAAAAAATATAGGTGGAATTAATAGAACAAGGTATAACAGTGATCAGATAAGAAAAAATTGTCCTGTCCATGATAGTGAATCTCATGAATTGAAGGATTGTATGACATTTAAGCAATGGTCAGCTGAAAATCAGATGGACTTTTTAAGAAAAAAGGGAGTTTGCTACGCCTGTCTCCGAACGGGACATTTCTCCAGAAATTGTGAGAAAAGATTTCCATGTAGGGTAAAAGTAAATGGTGAGGTGTGTGGTAAACATCATCATTCAAGTTTACACACACTATTTAACAATCCAAATAATTCAACAATTGATGCCACAAGTAACTATTTAAGTAAAAAAGGTGCAATTCTGATGACTGGGTTTGTTAACAGTGAAGGGAAGTCTATCCCCACGTTGTATGATGCAGGAAGTAACATTAGTTTAATTACATTTAGAATGGCAAGGAAACTAGGACTCAAAGGTATTCCTATACAATTATCTATGACTAAAGTTGGTGATCACACAGAGGAGTTGGATAGTTGTGTTTATGAAGTATTATTAAAGGATCAAGCAGGAATAGAAAAACTTGTAGAAGTTTGTGGCGTGTCTGAAATAACTGCTGTTCATCATCATATGGATTTGGGAGAAATAGCAAGGAAACTGGGAGTACAGGAGAAACACCTTCAAAGGCCAGAGGGACGTATAGAGCTGCTAATAGGATCAGATTACTGTACTTTATTGCCACAAGTCATAAAAACAGTAGATAATATTCAATTATTGTCCAATGATTTTGGACTCTGCATTAGGGGTAGATTTGATGAGAAGGAAGGTGAAAAGAAGTACTGTGTTCAAATTAATCATATAAGCTACGATGACACTGCTGATTGGCATTTCAGGGCTAAACCAAATGTGGGTAAATTAGTGGAGAATTATTTCTTGGATGAAAGTTTGGGAACGGAGTGTATCCCAAAATGTGGAGGTTGCAAATGCGGAGAATGTTCAGTAAAGGGAAATTTAACTATTAGGGAAGAGAGAGAACTCAAACTCATTGAAGATGGATTAACTTATGATGAAGAAAACATGTGCTGGATATCTAAGTATCCTTGGATTTCTGACCCTTCTAAACTGCCAAATAATTTTCCAATGGCTTATGCTAGATTGAAGGCTACCGAAAAGAGACTGAAAAGGCTGGGAGCAACACAATGCACAAAATATCAAGAACAAATTCAAGACATGTTGGATCGAGGGGTAGCGGAAAAATTATTGAAGTCAGAGCTGGATTATAAGGGTCCAATCTTCTACTTACCCCACCATGCAGTTTATAAAACAGATTCCTCATCAACCCCAGTGAGAATAGTATTTGATGCTGCAGCATCATATCAAGGAATATCTCTGAATGACCTACTTGCAAAGGGACCTGATGTAATTAATAACCTATTGGGAATACTATTACGATTCAGGGAAGGAAAGATAGGCGTGGTTGGTGATATTAAAAAGATGTACAATACTGTAAAACTTTCAGAAGAGGATATGCATACTCACAGGTTTTTATGGAGAAACTTTGAGTTAGAAAGAGATCCTAGTCATTATAAATTGAAGACTGTTACATTTGGGGATAAACCCTCAGGATCTATTGCAATGATGGCACTTCGTAAAACTGCAGAAATTAATAATTGCTTTCCGCTAGCATCCAAGATGATAGTAGAGGACTCTTATGTTGATGACATCATCAGTAGTGTTAACTCGAAGGATTGTGCAATGAAAAGGATTAAAGAAGTAGAAGAAGTATTAAGATTGGGAGGATTTCAGATTAAATACTGGGTTTTATCGGGAGAGGATAAGGATAATAATGCTAGGGTTTTAAATACTGAACAGGAAAAGGTTTTGGGTTTAAGTTGGAAACCTAAACTGGATACTTTCTCATATAGGGTCAAACTCAATTTCTCAAAAAAAACCTGTGAAGGTAGAATAGAGTCGGATGTGAACTGTGATAATTTTGAGAGTTGTATGCCACCTCTGTTGACTAAGAGAAGTGTACTATCACAATTTGCAAAGCTGTATGATCCTTTGGGACTCTTAACACCATTCACACTGAAGACAAAGTTATTGATGCGTTCTATCATTGTAGAAATTAATGAGGGACATTCAAGGGGATGGGATGATCCTATTAGTGATACCTTATACTCTGAAGCTAAAAATTTGTTTAGGGAAATGTTTGAAATTGAAAATATCTGTTTTAGTAGGTGTGTAAGGCCTGCAGACGTAATTAAAGACCCAGAGTTGATCATTTTTTGTGATAGTAGTATAAAAGCGTATGGAGCTGTAGCATATGTTAGATGGGAAAAGCAAGATGGTAATTATTATGTAAACCTTCTTTGTTCAAAGAATAGAATAGCGCCTATGGAACAAATCAGTATACCACGATTAGAACTGTGTGCTGCTGTTTTAGCATCGAGATTGAGGGCAACCGTTGAAATCAATATGAGATACAAATTCTCTAAGGTAATCCACATCACTGACAGTGAGATAGTAAGAGCACAGATCCAGAAGGAATCCCACCAGTTTAATTCCTTTGTTGGAATTAGGGTTGCAGAAATTCAGTCCAAAACTGAACCCATAGAATGGTTTTGGGTATCTTCCAAGGAAAACAACGCTGATTTGACTACTAGGAAATGTAACCCCAGAGAATTAGATACAGAATCTGTTTGGCAAAAGGGTCCAGAATTCCTGTATCAAGATTCCTCGGAATGGCCTGTAAAACAGAGTACAGTATCGGATCTTCCTGATGTTGTTTTCGCAAGAGTGGCCTTAAATGAAGGAGAAATTAATTCAAGTAGCCAGGTGATTGATATCCAAAGATTTAGCAATATGAAAAGACTGTTATCAGTGATGGCTAGAATTATTAGTGCAATAAAGAAAAAATCGTTTAAGGCTATATTGTGCGATCCTAGTACAGAAGAGATACAGCAAGCTGAGTTGTATTTCGTCAAAAACGCTCAAGCAAGTTTGCCACAAGACTGGGAAAAGAGGTATAGACGTTTAGGACCAGTTTCGAGAGAGGATGGCATAGTCACCGTGGGTAGCAGGATGTCCAAATGGTTGAAGGACAATTGGGATCAGAATCAGTTTATACTTCTCCCATCAAAGCACCCATTCTCTTTAATATACCTGTCTCACATACATCAAAAGGATCACAGTGGAGTTGAATCAAGTCTTGCTAGAGCTCAAGTGAAATATTGGATATTGGGAGCAAGGAAAACAATGAAATCTATTAGAAAACAGTGTGTAGTATGTCGAAGAATTGACAAGATCTGTACATCACAAGCT
>NC_090761.1:1935811-1940811 GCF_036898095.1 Palaemon carinicauda
CCATATCATCCTCGAAAATAGGATGTCAAGCTTTTGCACATGGATAGCAAATGGTATGTTCCAACAAAGCTTACTAGCGTTTGTAGTGGAATGAAGTTTTGAAAAATCTAGTGAAGGCTGGAGTGTTGGGGAAGCTGATGTTGATATAAAAAAGAAAAAATAATAATTTTAATGGGCTTTGTCAGAAATCTGTTCTGTCGAATTTATTTCTTCATCACTTTTCACATGCTTTGAGCTTAGCATATAGGTAAAAGCGTAGTCATATGGCATGTTCTTGGGTTAGACTTTAATCACGCGTCACGTGGTTGCTTTGTGAAAGCAGATACCGAGAGAGAGAGAGAGAGAGAGAGAGAGAGAGAGAGAGAGAGAGAGAGAGAGAGAGAGAGAGAGAGAGAGAGAGAGTATGGATGCATGTTGAAGTAGATATTAAATGTAACTACTGAATGGATCAAATTGATATTTCCGAATGTGATACAAGAGAACGTTTGCCAAAATTTGAGTCTTAAATCATTAAATTTACGATGACAATTTTTTTTTATGCCAAAATGTGTTGTCTGGACAATTTAACAGGTTTGGCTCGTGTACATTGCTTTAGCTGCCAAAGTATTTTTGTAGTTCTAAATTGCCCTAATATGGTAATTCGTGGTTTTACAGCATTCTGTAGAAAATGTACTTGAAAAAAATGCTGTTTAAGGCCGGTTTGGAAATTTAAACTACCCAATCTCTTTAAAAACAAGCTTTATGAATAACGCAACACCAAAAAATAGTAATCTGTGAGAGTTTCAATTCAAAAGCCAACAAAACGCTAAAGCAAAGACAGAAGAATACCAAGAAATGCAAAGATACACGTTTAAGGCATTGTGCATGATTAGAATAATAGTTATTATTCTGCTATGTAACTGAATAACCTCTGTTACAGTGCTGGGTAATAAGACCCAAATTCGTAAATTAAGTCCGATCTAATTATATATTCTCAAAATATTGAAATTAATAAATAAGAAGGATTATGAAACCAATGGGCCCTCAGGGTAAAGAAAGAAAGTGCGGGAGCACTTGAATAGATGTACATATAACTGAGGAACGCCATGGTCAAATATCATTGGTGGATTGAAGTATATCAATCGCAGATATTTCCCATTGAATATAACATAGAATCAGCAATTATAAAAAAGCTTTTGTATTCAAGTTGGTTAAGAAAATGAGACCTCTGTAAAGTTTCAGATAATTTAGTGATGGTAAAGTGAAAGTGACGGGAAAGGTGGTGGAAGTATTAGGGTGGCAGTTTTTCTTTATGATGTATTGAAGACAAAGACAGGTGTAAAAGATACCGGCACACTAAAGCCATTGCAACTTAAAAACTTCTTAAGAGAAACTGAAGCTTTACTATCCGGGATGGTTGCCTTACAGATCTTTCTGAACGCAAGATTTTATTTATGAATAGATATTACAATGGGACAATTGTATTAGATAGAGTGGTATTTAAGTAAGATGACTGACTTACAAACTTACCTGGAAGGTAATTTGAACTTCCAAAGGTCATTGTAGACTGCATTTCCAGTTCTCCAGTTATCATATTAGGGATAAACTTGAGAAACAGTAAATAAACAGTATAGGGATGTATATGCCATTGTAATGGCTCAAAGGGCTGAAAATTTAAAAAAGTAAGGAACTTCTTTATACCTATCAGTGGAAAGAAAAGGATCTTGTTGATCTTACAACTGACTTGGGAAAACTTTCAACATGAAAATTTCTGGCTGGAAGAAAATTGAACGAAGATTGAATAAACTTGAGGGGTACTCAGTAGAGAACATGCCTTTACCAAGCAAAGCAGTCTTATTTTGCTCTTTAACTTCACTGCGTACTTTTACGTAGATATATTTTCTTCAAAATCTAATAGATTTGTCCTCGGGTCATACCTTGCATGTCCACCAGCTTTCATTGAAATTGTTTAAGTAGTTTTTTTGCACAATGTTGTTCAAAACAAAAAGTAATCTAATACAATATTTCCCATTAACTTGATATTTTGGTTATTTTCAAAGTACTGATGCATACTTATACTATAATGTACTTTATCCAAAATTTTACAGATTCATCCTTTGGTCATATCCAACATGACTATCACGTTTGGTCCAAATTGGTAAAGTAGTTTTCTGTAAAATTCCTCACAAACAAAAACACAAACAAACAGGGGTGAATATATACCCATCGCAACGAAGGCAATGTACGATTACGAGAGCTAAAGCAGAAACTAATAGGGTATGTGATCAATATGGCCTCAAAGTATGACCATATATATTTTAGCTTAAGGATAGACCTCTCCTACGGACAGAATAAAAGAGTAAGCCTTTTGATTATGAGAGATTTAGAAAGGGCCAGGGAAAGCATCACTGTATACTTTTGTTATGTGACGGCAACAAATAACTGGCGTTAGAATGTTGGACGTTGGACAAAATGATTAGAAGCCTGACTCCAGATGTTGGAAAAATGTAATAATGGAACTGAGTGTTTGACAATTTATTTCAAAACTGGTTGAGAATTCTTTTCATGAAAAGAGTAGATGCAATGGGAGTCTTTGAAGAAAAAGTAAGATATATAAATACAGGTTCGATGGAGTAAAATAGATAATACTATTATGATAGGGAATTAACAATGAGAAGTGTGGGAATCATGCAAGACCGCTGAACATCTTATTTGTTTTTAGCATTGTGATGTAGACTTATGCAGGGAATGCAGAAAATAACATTATCATTAATACAGTTAGTATCATTATCACAATTCATAAAAGCCTTATATAAGCTCCATTTATTGGAATAAAGTTTAATTATCGCTTTAATGTCATCGTCAACTCCAAAACACAATCACTGTATGAGGTGCTATCCGTATTGTCCGTTGTGGTGATATACTGTAAGATGTGAACGACTGGCACAATAACTAACTAAGTATAGAGTTAAGTTATGTTAATTTTAGCCAGAAGCCACAAGTGAAAAGACTGTGGTTTCAGTCATATGTCAGTCATCTGTTCTCAAACCTCAACCCATTAGAGGGTTATCAAAGCATTAATTAAGTATGAAAATTATTACACCTTCCATACTTATACCAGTAAAGGCGGAGCCCCATTACACTAGAGAGAGAGAGAGAGAGAGAGAGAGAGAGAGAGAGAGAGAGAGAGAGAGAGAGAGAGAGAGAGAGAGAGAGAGAGTGTTGGGGTAAGAAGCAGAAGTAGTAGATAACTTTACCTCTCAAATATTTTAGGGACTTGAGGACGAAACTTCATAAAGACTTCAATCCTTTCAGGATGAACCGCAGAAATTTGTAATTTCCTTCAAAAATATTTGAGAAATAGAGAAAGCTAGCTACTGTTGTGTCTCACAGGTAAATCTGAAGAAGTTTGCAAGGAAATATTAAAAATCTGCTTAGCACTTCAAGGTTGGTTGGTTGGTTTTGAAATGGCCCGCATCAAGGCGGACCACGGGCTCTTGCGTTGGCAGCAGGCGATGGATCATAATGTTACTGTGCTTGATCGGCACAGGATGACAGTGATGAGGATGAGTATACAAAGCTGGAGTCAGGGGCACCGCAAAGCAACTGTCTTCCCAAAGCATTCCTTCCTTGGTCCTGGATAAATTACTTTTATCCTAACAGAACGGCGTCCCATTTAAGTTTAGGGTTTGAATTAAATATCCATCTAAACATAAAAAGGCTCATTAACGAATTAAAAAACATTAAAAATGCTATTTTTCTCTCTGCCTCATTAAAAAAACAAAAACACTTATTGTTACCCACATTTCAGATTTTGGTAAAAAGCACTCCTTTACTAAAACCTCTTCCAAAATGCTATTAATAACTGTTTAGTTATTTCCATTTTATTAATCTATAAGTTTAGCCTATCTTTAGTATAGCCTCATAAATTTTTTATAAAAATCTATTTAAACTTAAACGTCTCTTTTGGTTCCTACTCGAAAGACTGTTTTTTTTTTTTTTTTTTTTTTTTTTTTTTTCAAGAAGAGATTGGTGTTCCCATGCTTTTCCGAGAAAGTAAAACGGTTGAGGTGTCAGTCAGGCTCTCGTTGCCGCTGGTGATTCGCACATTATCTCTTTACACACTCAGTCAAGTTCAGCGAACTCCTCTCGCGAAGTTCATTGCACTGCGCTTCCATGCGTCAGTGAAATGCTTCGGGGGAAAGACTCGCTGGTTGGTATGGGGTTCATCCCCCTAGACAAGGTGTGATTAGTTACAGCACTGAGGACGCCTGGCTTATAGGGTCATTTATCTCTCTCGGTCTGATGATTCTCTCTCATTCGTTTGATATTCTTTCTTTTTTATTCCTTACTTCTGCTAGTTTTCTTTATTTTGTGACAAACTTTTGGGAACTGCATGTGCTTATGGATGATTCACGTACAGCTGGTCTTGTAATGGACTAATTTTGAGGACATATATGTATCACAAATCATTTTGTTGATAAATGACATAGTGAATGGTGCAATTTTTATAATCTTGGATATGCAAATTTTCAACACAAAAAGACTGTTAGGGAAAATATATTTTATCAAAATACGTCCATGTACAAAATTTTATATAAACGAATTCGAATGAAGCATTATACCGGTTAATGAAATCTTTATAAGTATTGATATATGCTCGTGTCTTTCTTATTTGGCTATCCAGCTGGTCGTTAATCTTTAATTTTGTTGATATTTTCCTTTCTATAAAGCTTACTACAGCCAACAAAAACATGGATTCGTAATGAAAATCGCCTGGAATGCATGACTATCGCCCGCCCAAGCTATACTACAGATCAGCCAATTTCCTTGATTCGAGTCTTTGGGTCGAAGATAACGTTGCATTGTTGCCTTTCGACATACAACTCCCAATATGATTAATAATAGTTCTTCTACGACCTTATGCTTGGTCTTGGTTGGTGTATCAAATTATTTTTCTCACACGGCAATGACAAGAATATTATCACAATAAACAAATATACATCAAGGAGGTATTCACT
>NC_090761.1:1945811-1955811 GCF_036898095.1 Palaemon carinicauda
TGAAGTTATCTTTCCCCTTGTGTGATTTTCGATATCATTTTCAATTTCTTTGTATAAACGTCGAAGAGGATATGTTTCTTTCCAGCTTTCAAGAAGATCAAACAGAACGTTTATAAAGTCTTCCAAAAATATTCAAATCATACTTCATGTAAACAACACTCAGATATTTTTTTAAAACACCCGAAAAGCCCCTTGCGTGTTTGGAATGTCACGCTATTAGATGCTTCAGAACCAGTGCAAAATGGGTGGCGAAACTCGAATTGACGAAAGAAGAGGTGTTTGCAGTCATGTTCGGCTTCACTGATGTTTTCGGTCACGAGTAGCCAAAGGGGGTTTCCTATGTCAAGGTAGAGAGTGGGCGTGTGTATATGTGCGTAACAGCGAGAGAGAGAGAGAGAGAGAGAGAGAGAGAGAGAGAGAGAGAGAGAGAGAGAGAGAGAGAGAGAGAGAGAGAGAGAGAGAGATTGATTAATGTATTAATTTGTGGTTTTCTAGCATCCTGACATCTAAGGTCACTGGCGCCGATATCGTTGATTGTAAATGAAAGATGAAAGAACATTCAATTAAAACCATAAAAGCAAAGATGTCATTATAAAAGTTGAATATCTTTCAGAAGACCAACCTCTGAAATAAAGCTAAAAATATCACTATTATATGTGGGGCATTCGGTTAACAAATGCCTCAATGTCAATGGTACCAAACAGTCATCGCAATATGGTTGATGCTGGCCATTCAGCAAAAACTCATGTGTCATCTGAGTGTGACCAATGCGGAGACGACAAAGAGTAGTCTCCTACTTGGCTAGTAAGTTACACCTCCAAGGGGATATAACATTACTTATTTCTCTCATCTTATTTTCAAGTAAACTATCCCAATGCTGTTGGCGATTATCTTAAATAAAATTCTTATTTTTAAGGTGAAAAATCATTACTGGGAATGGTATACCTTCTTGGTAGCAACTCAGCTGAGAGAGAGAGAGAGAGAGAGAGAGAGAGAGAGAGAGAGAGAGAGAGAGAGAGAGAGAGAGAGAGAGATGGTAGCAGCTGACTAATCATCTTTTTTATTTGCTGTTAGCTATAATGACTACAGTGAAAACTCTCTGGCCAAGATGTGTTTAAAAAGAGCTGGCTGGATGTAATAAAACTAACTGAACAGTTTCTGAGACCTACCGCTAAGGTTCTACTGAACAACTAGCAGGATGTGTCTATCAAAAACAGGAATCCAAGTATTATCTAGAAAATTTCATTTGAATGAAATATAATTGATGAAGGATCATTATCAATCTCTTTTTTATAGATTTAGAAGAGGATAAAAATCTAATCTACCAATAATGATTTTGCTTATATATATATATATATATATATATATATATATATATATATATATATATATATATATATATATATATATATATATATATATATATATATATATATGTATATATATATATATTTATACAGTATATATATATGTATGTATATATATATATATATATATATATATATATATATATATATATATATATATATATATATATATACACATACACACAGATATATATATCTGGTCCCGAGGTCATTAAGAGAATCCAGACATTAATGTATCAAAAATATATGGCTTATTTGAATATGAAAAACACGTCTAAATGTACAAAACTTTATCATATATATATATATATATATATATATATATATATATATATATATATATATATATATATATATATATATATATATATATATATATATACACAATATATATATATATACATATATATATATATATATATATATATATATATATATATATATATATATATATATATATATATATATATAGATATATATATATATAGATATATATATATATATGTATATATATATATATAGATATATATATATATAGATATATATATATATATATATATATGTATATATATATATATATGTATATATATATGTATATATATATATATATATATATATATATATATATATATATATATATATATATATATATATATATATATATATATATATATATATATATATATATATATATATTGTTACGGGCCTATGCTGTGAGTCCGGCCTTGCTTAAGGAACTCTGCGCAGTAACAATAAAAGAACAATGGAAAGGTCGCCAGTCGCCAATAAGACAAGGGATACCGACAAATAGATATATTTACTGTAATATTTAAATAAGAATTAATAAAAGAAAGGGGAGCACAACAGATAATTATATATTAATTTAAGCCACGAGGAGCTTCGAGTGAAGTTTGATGGACCGTGGATGAGAATTCAGCACAGCAATCACGTTCCCTGAAAAGGGAAATAAATTGGATTATTAACAGAACACTTACTTCTACAGGCTGGGAACACGATGAAGTCGTGTGGTTAAAACCTTTAAGCAAATTAAATGAAAGTGCGAAGCCTAGGGATTTAAACACTACACGTGGGAATCAACACTGTCATAGGGTGAATTAATCAAGGTTAGGAGCAAACGGCACACATGGTTAGGATATAGGAAATAGGATAAAAGGTTCAGTGGATAGGATCTTTCTTTAAAGAATGAAAGGAAAAATGGGATGTGATTAGGAAGGGATGAGAGGTTGGGTTAGGATGATAAGGATCTCAAAATCAGACACCTTACCTTAGCAAAAAGGACTCTGGTTTCTCCCTTGTGGAGGATATGTCACATGGTCCTGCTTCCCTTTAGTCTTGAGAGCGAAAGAAAGGTGATGGTACTCTCACAGAGGTTTGTTAGTGAAGAAAGATGCCCAGCTACTCCTAGGCAGACTGGGCTCCCTTTTGCCCCCAAGTGGTTGGGGGGGGAGGGGATTAGCCTGACTGTTGTCCCATTGGTCAGGCCTTGTCACGTGTCCCGACACCCCCATCAATAGGCCTCCTCTTTCTCCTGGGATCTCGACGTCGCCACGTGGTTCGTAAAAGATGACTGAAAATGATTCTCAAGGCGAGTAAACTGGTATAGGATGGTTTGAGGGGGGGGGGGGGAGACTTTGGGTAGGGTCCTAAAACTTGTGGCGTGCCAACCAAGTCCTTGCTGGTGGGATCTTTCTTTGAAAAAAAGGTGGCATAATGACCTCCATTAATAACAGGCCCCCATTTTAGCAGAGATTTTGTCCTAGAACAGGACAAGAGCTCTGCAAGCACAGTCAGAAGCCACTAGCCTTAATGACTCACCTCTCAGTGAGTCTCACCACGATAATAAATTAATTTCTAAGCTGCAACTAGTGTTATAATTTTGCTTTATTTTGATAGTAAATTAACTTTAGGTGCCACATAGAAATAAGCATTCTGGCTGTGTGGCAACCACAAAAAAAAATTAAAAATGAAAAAATGAAAATTTAAATGCCACAAATGGTTAAAGTTAAGTGACCTAGTACAGTGGGACAGATGAAAATTAAAATAAATTAACATATCATATGCAAAAGATAAATTACAACATGAAGTTGATACAATAAATCAATACAAATAAATCAAATGTAAATAATGAGGCCAAAATGGCTCCTCAAGTTTATCTACCTGGGGAGACACCAAGGGCTTATTAATATTTTTTCTATACAACCTAAATTAACCTACTGAGTATGGCTATGTTATGGTCATGGCACTGTGCATTGGGCACTAATGCCGGGAGAACACATCTCTCTCATCTGAGTTCTTTAGGTGCTTGACCTTCCAGTTGTAGTTCTGGAGGTCTATGCCCCACCTCATGAGCCCTTTATTCCCATTATGTGGCTCAGTCAAGTAGGTTAGAGGGTTTTGGTCTGTTAGGACTGTCTGTGGGAACACATGGTCAGCACGATAGGAACCGAGATGCTCAAGAGATAAGCCCATGTCTGAGAGCTCATTCTCTTGAGTTTGGAGTTTATCCTATGTCTGGAAGAAATTTACGCTGCCATTTAAGTAAACCCCATAGCTGGGAATTCCTGCTTGCACCTGGTGAAGCCAAAAATGAATTATGAGTATGGTCAGAGGTCGTGACTCCTCTGCCATGAAGTGGAAACCCTCGTCCTTCTGAAATGTGGCCAGGAAGCCATACCAATAAGAGAATTGTGTCAGTTCTGTGACACTAATGGATGGGATACGTTGGAGCGATGCCCTCGGCACTATTTTCTTATAGTTACCGGAGACTTGGCAAGGATGGCAGGATGCTAAGTAAGCCTTGACAATCTCGTGCAAGCCCAGCCAGAACTGATGCTGGATCAGCTGTGTGGTAAATATTACCCCAACTTGTCCTCCCAGTCCCTCATGGACCATGCTTGGCACCGATAAGCAGAGATTACGGGGAACAACTTGCCGGCACGAGACCTTAACAGGATCGTGAGAACCTCGGGTAATCTTAAGGGGCACCTCATCCTTTAGCAGGAACTCAGCCTGAGAGGGGTTATTTATTTACACCTCGTTCGAGTAGGCGGGTGCCCTGTGGTTTATCACTGTTTCATTCATCAGCTGGAATCTGCTGAGCTGTGCCTGGCTCCTGAGGGTCTCTTGGTCCTCCTCTGAGACTTCTGGCCTGGTGGGAAGCATCATTGATTTAGCTGGGGAGCACTCTCGGGTACGGGGCTTAGACTCATTGCAGGAAGGGGGAGACTCTTGGGCCTCCTCCCTTAGCCAAGCTTCCTCACCAAGGTCAATGTTACGTAGCCAGTCGTCTTCCCCTGTAGGTCGCGTCCTCACAGTTTTAGGCTCTGGCTTGGCAGACTTTTTGCACCTGAGGGGCACTCGTTGTACCACCTTCATGGGCTCTTGACCCAAGCGCAAATCGTAGCCCTCATGTCCGATGACGCTCATTTCCCCTAGTCCGCACTTCTTACTAAGCTGGGGTGTGGTTGCCTTGAACTCTGCTTTAGGGAGTTCATTGGTGAACCCTTCAATGAAGTGGATCCTCCTGCGATTGTCCTTCTGGACTTTGGCAACATTGGGCTGAGGTGGCGAGTGATTTAGCTGTGCAAATTGGGCGTCCATCTCCTGCATTCTTAATTCATGCGCTCTCTCTCTTCCATACCGCATCCTTTTTTGCTCTATTCTTCTCCAGGCTTTGGCTTCATTCATGAGCTCCCGCATATACCTTCGCAATGCTTGTCCCTCATAGCCTTGTCGTTTTGCCAAATCCACAAATGCACAGATCTCAGCAGCAGTCATTTCCTAATTTTTTGTGGAGACAGCGACAAGAACAAACTCAACAGCACAAGGTACGATGTTGATCATGCAAGAAATTACACGTAGGGGAAAGACGCTGTAGCCTTACGCAAGAGTCTCATGGAAGGAAGGATGAAGATGGAGCTGGGCAAAATGCACAATGGCTGTAAAAAATGCCTCTTGAGAAAGAACTATCACCGAACAGTAAGCCTCACAAGTAATTGAACAAGAGCCTAACTTGAAAACCAGGGGCACGACAATGGGTGAGCTTAGGCTGTTTGGTTGTAATGCGTCCAAACAAGTAACGAAATATATAAAAACTGTGCCAGGCAATAAAAGATGGCAATAAAAATATTGGAATCACAACTATGGGTGACCCTCTATGCTAGTCAATAAAAAAAAAATGGAGTCACAACTATGGGTGACCCTAGGCTAGTCATAAAAAAAGTGGAATCACAACTATGGGTGACCCTCTATGCTAGTCATAAAAAAATGGAATCACAACAATTGGTGAATCTCTTTGCTAGTCATAAAAAAAATAGAATCACAAAAACGGGTGAACCTCTATGCTAGTCATAAAAAAAATGGAATCACAACTATGGGTGAACCTCTATGCTAGTAAAAAAAAATTGGATTCACAACTATGGATGACCCTCTATGCTAGTCATAAAAAAGATGGAATCACAACAATGGGTGACCCTCTATGCTAGTCACAAAAATAATGGAATCACAACTATGGGTGAACCTCTATGCTAGTCATAAGAAAAATGGAATCACAACTATGGGTAAACCTCTATGCTAGTCATAAAAAAATGGAATCACAACTATGGGTGAACCTCTATGCTTGTCTTAAGAAAAATGGAATCACAACTATGGGTGAACCTCAATGCTAGTCATAAGAAAAATGGAATCACAACTATGGGTGAACCTCTATGCTAGTCATAAGAAAAATGGAATCACAACTTGGATGACCGTCCATACTAGTCATAAAAAATGGAATCACAACAATGAATGACCCTAAAAAAATGGAATCACAACTATGGATGACCCTCTATGCTAGTCATAAAAAAATGGAATCACAACAATGGGTGAACCTCTATGTTAGTCATAAAATATGGAATCACAACTATGGGTGAACCTCTATGCTAGTCATAAAAAAAAGATGGAATCACAACAATGGGTGAACCTCTATGCTAGTCATAAAAAATGGAATCACAACTCTGGGAGAACCTCTATGCTAGTCATAAGAAAAAATGGAATCTCCACGATGTGTGACCCTCTATGCTAGTCATAAGAAAAAATGGAATCTCCACGAGGTGTGACCCTCCATGCTAGTCATAAGAAAAAATGGAATCTCCACGAGGTGTGACCCTCCATGCTAGTCATAAGAAAAAATGGAATCTCCACGAGGTGTGACCCTCCATGCTAGTCGCCACAATGTCTGACCCTCTATGCTAGTCATAAGAAAAAATGGAATCTCCACGATGTGTGACCCTCTATGCTAGTCATAAGAAAAAATGGAATCGCCACTATGTGTGACCCTCTATGCTAGTCATAAGAAAAAATGGAATCTCCACGATGTGTGACCCTCTATGCTAGTCATAAGAAAAAATGGAATCGCCACTATGTGTTACCCTCTTTGCTAGTCATAAGAAAAAATGGAATCTCCCCGATGTGTAACCCCCTATGCTAGTCATAAGAAAAAATGGAATCTCCATGATGTGTGACCCTTTATGCTAGTCATAAGAAAGAATGGAATCTCCACGATGTGTGACCCTCTATGCTAGTCATAAGAAAAAATGGGATCTCCACGATGTGTGACCCTCTATGCTAGTCATAAGAAAAAATGGAATCTCCACGATGTGTGAACCTCTATGCTTTGCTAAGAAAATCAACCCCTTTACATATTTTCCCTTTCGTAATAAAATGAATTTAAGAAATTACACTTCCCAAATATTTTATCTAAATGATCGTATACCCTGACTGAAAAATAAAAAATGAAATTGAATGTGATATCTTAAATCCTTTATCTTTAGGTTAACAATTTTACACAATTGTATGAAAATTATCCCCTTTGAATGAGTTACATAAAAATAATATCCCAAGAAAAGTTACAAACATGAAATTAAATACCACCAACTGTTAAAAGAAAATCGAAATATCGAGGGATGCCACGTGTTCTTACCGTTACCCTACACAGAAATTATGCCTCACTTCCGTAAAACATTTACGCGAATCGTATGCCAAGGGTCGATATGAGACCAGCCTGTTTCCTCGCACTAATGATAAATGTTAAATTATTTCTTGCACAAAATAAATGACTGGTGTGTGCGTAAACCACTTACCAACGTGCAACAACTCAGCAAAACCTTGGGTCTGTGCTTTTGTTAAGTAGAATTTCGTAAATAAATAACAAATATAATAATAACAGACAATAACAAACCTTGGCTTCGTTCGTAAACACGGCGGTGGGCTGAGTTATATCAGGTTGGCCACGTTTAAAATGAATACGTGCTTAGCCTATTACGTTCTCGGAAAATTTATTAAACTTCACGGATCTTTTCTTGTAACACAAAATAACACGTGCACTTAATCCACAATATATCTGAATAAATATTCACCACTGCAAAATATATTTGATACTTGTTAATCCCTGAGATAATAAACAAAAGGTAAACTCGCCACAGACGGTTGGCTATCCTGCTGAACAATAGGACTTAAGCCTACCACGTGGTTTTTAAAAACAAAACGTTTCGCGGTGCGAACACACGCACAAAGAAACAAGATTTTAACAAGGAAAATGAAATACTTTTGCTGTTTTCTTCCACGGTTCCAACTTCAGTGATAAAAAATTTACTTTAAAGGTTTAAAGGTTTAAAGGTCGCTCATGAATGGCAAAGGCAAGGGACAGTGACATTGCCCTAGCAAGCAGGACAATGCCCTAGAGACTGACCATATATTATATGATCAGTGCCCAAGCCTCCTCTCCACCCAAGCTAGGACCAGGCAGGGCCAGGCAGTGGCTGCTGATGACTCAGCAGATAGACCTATAGGCTCCCCCAAACCCCCCAACCTTAGCTCACAAGGATGGTAAGGTTGCAGACACTAATGGCACTAACGAGTCTGAGCGGGACTCGAACCCCCGACTGGCAAACACCAGGCAGAGACGTTACCAATCAGGCCACAGGTGTCAAGTCGCTAAAGACAGAAAAGGGGAGAATTTGACTTTAAAAATAATTTGAAATTACTGTCTTAGCGAATCCTGGCAAGGTCGCCAGTTTGTTACGGGCCCATGCAGTGAGTCCGGCATTGATTAAGGAACTCTGCGCAGTAACAAAAAAAGAACAATGGAAAGGTCGCCAGTCGGCAATAAGACAAGGGATACCAACAAATAGATATATTTACAATAATATCTGAATAAAAACTAATAAAAGAAAGGGGAGCAAAACAGATAATTATATTTTAATTTAAGCCACGAGAAGCTTCGAGGGGAGTTTGATGGACCGTGGATGAGAATTCAGCACAGCAATCAAGCTCCCTGGAAAGGGAAATAAATTGAATTATTAACAGAATACTTACTTCTACAGGCTGGGAACATGATGAAGTCATATGGTTTAAACCTTTAAGCAAATTAAATGAAAGTGCAAAGCTTAGGGATTTAACAGTACATGTGGGAATCAACACTGTCATAGGGTGAATTAATTAAGGTTATGAGCAAACGGCGCACATGGTTGGGATATAGGGAATAGGATAAAAGGTTCAGTGGATAGGATCTTTCTTTAAAGGATAAAAGGAAAAATGGGATGTGATTAGGAAGGTATGGGAGGTTGGGTAAGGATGATGAAGATCTCAAAATCAGACACCTTACCTTAGCAAAAAGGACTCTGGTTCCTCCCTTGTGGAGGATATGTCACATGGTCCAGCCTCCCTTTAGTCTTGAGAGCGAAGAAAGGTGATGGTACTCTCACAGAGGTTTGTTAGTGAAGAAAGATGCCCAGCCGCTCCTAGGCAGATTAGGCTCCCTTTTGCCCCCAAGTGGGGTGGGGGGGATTAGCCTGACTGTTATCCCATTGGTCAGGCCTTGTCACGTGTCCCGACACCCCTATCAATAGGCCTCCTCTTTCTCCTGGGATCTGACGTCGCCCCGTGGTTCGTAAAAGATAGCTGAAAATGAGATCTCAAGGGGAGTAGACTGGTATAGGGTGGTTGAAGAGGGTCCCAAAACTTGTGGCCTGCCGACCAAGTCCTTGCTGGTGGGGTCTTTGTTTGAAAAAAAGGTAGCGCAATGACCTCCATTAATAACAATATGCATACAGGAATATATATATATATATATATATATATATATATATATATATATATATATATATATATATATATATATATATATATAAATATATATGTATATATATATACATATATATATATATATATATATATATATATATATATATATATATATATATATATATATATATATATGTATATATATATATATATATATATATATATATATATATATATATATATATATATATATATATATATATATATATATATATATATATATATGCATGATTACATGAATGCATATATACATATGCAAACATATAATTTATAAATATATATATATATATATATATATATATATATATATATATATATATATATATATATATATATATATATATATATATATATATACACACATAAGGACACTCCAAAATCAAGCTGTTGTTTTTTAGTCTTGGGTAATGCCATTGCCTCTGTACTATGGCCTTCCAATGCTTTGGATTAGAGTTTTCTTTCTCTAGGGTACACTCAGGCACGCTGATCTA
>NC_090761.1:1963311-1970811 GCF_036898095.1 Palaemon carinicauda
CAATATATTCTCTTATTTTCCCATTCCCCTGTATTTTCTGATTACAGCTTTCTTTTGTCATTTGTTAAATCTGTAACTGAAAATATTTGTATTCCTCACTAATTTCTTAACAACATGGAAGAGAAATCCCCTTTGTTTCTATTCTATTATTTTAATTTGCTTTTTTTCACCTTTTCTTTTATGGATATATTCTGGCAACGCTTTCAAAGTAACCAATTTAAAAAGGATTCAAGACTGAATGTTGCATTATTTTAGATGATAAATTTCCAATTATAAAAAATCCTCCGAACGAAACTTTAATATTATAAGCGACCCTAAAGCATGTGAGTCCTTGTTCATATTTTTTTTCCCCAAAGAGAAACAAACAAACCAAGTTGATGGTTTTCTCCAGTGTCTCACAAGTATGTAATGACTTCTAATGTTCTTTCCATAATTTTCCTCATTATCTTAACCACAAACACCTCAAAGTGCCACAGATACATAGACCACCATCACCAAACACCTAATTTTACAAAACATTCGTCGTTTCTTTTCGTAGCCAGCTCGTATGACACTGAAGTATTCCCATAAAGCAGTCTGACAAAACTACTCTACTACTGAATAAGTGCAAGATTTTATTACAACCAACTTTCAACACAGGGTCAAGATATAATTAAAGTTTCCAGTTGAAAGTATTTTCCTTTTTTAATTCCCACTCTTATGTTTCTTTGGCTTCTGAAAACCTTTTGTTTGTCAATCAATCCTTATCAAATTTAGTTGACAGAGTAGCTTCTTCAAAGTTGCCAATTCCCCTTGTCGTTTTGAAGCAAGTTAACAATTAATAAAATGGGCAATCAAACACCCTAGTTTAAATACAGTAAAAGATTTTGGAAAATGTAGGTTAAGGTGCTAAAACGGTTAAAACGCCTAGTGTAGACTACCAGAATCGATCCAACAAGCTAAGAGGTATTCTTTTTAGCCAATCTTTACTTGTCATTGAAACATATCGTGATGCAGAATATTCAGAGATATTTTCGTGGATTCTTTATTAGAAGTTAATACCTTCCATATATTTTAATAATAATAATAATAATAATAATAATAATAATAATAATAATAATAATAATAATAATAATAATAATAATAGCAACTTATTCAGTGACGATAGCAAAAACATTTCAATGGCTCGCCTTTAATACATGGAACTAACCCGCTATTACTAGTGGGAATAATGACACCATTCTAGCATCTATAGCCTGCCTGACACTTGCACGAATTTCTGGCATGCATTGGCATGCATTTGTCGGCACGCACTGGGAGGTTCCCGCACTTTTCACGACAAGTTCACGCATAGTTCACGCATAGTTCACGACAAGTTCACGACGAGTTCACGACACGTTCGCGACATGGCACGAATTGGCACGACGAGTTTACAACAAGTTCACGACACGTTCACG
Source organism: Palaemon carinicauda (assembly GCF_036898095.1). Taxonomy (NCBI): domain Eukaryota; kingdom Metazoa; phylum Arthropoda; class Malacostraca; order Decapoda; family Palaemonidae; genus Palaemon; species Palaemon carinicauda. The sequence continues at coordinate 1,964,748 of NC_090761.1, forward strand.
CATAGTTTTTGCACTTCCCACATTGGCACGCATTGTTCACGCCAGTTCACGACTTGGCCACGCCATATAAAAACGGGGCTTTTCCAACCCGAGGACATTCTTGGATTGGCTTCGGAAGAGACAACAATGCTTACTGTCAGAGACACCATTGCAAAGAGGAGAAGATACCTATACCTGGCAGCTGCCCCAGCCTTTGTTGGAGAGCAGCAGAAAAGGCTGGCAGAGGAAAAAGAGAAACAAAAGGCAACCCCACCTCGAAGAAAGATACAAAGGAAACTGTTTGTCAGGGAATGGTTAACCAGAAGGCACGAGTTTGGACAGTATGACAGTCTATTGACTGAACTCCACAAGGAAGATCCAAGGGGCTACAAAAATTACCTCGGAATCACACCTGACCTGTTTCAAGAGATGGTTGACAAGTTCACCCCGCACCTCCAGAAGCAGTCCACCTTCATGAGGGAACCGTTTCAAGTTGGACTCAAGCTTGCTGTCACCCTCCGCTTTTTAGCCACTGAAAATTCCTATCAAAGTCCGCAGTACAGCTTCAGGGTTGATGCAAGTACCATCTCCAAGTTCATACCCGAGGTGTGTAAAGCCGTCATCGCGGTCTACAAGGACGAAGTGCCGCGCTGCCCCAAAACTGAAGAGGCCTGGAAGGAAGTTGCTGCCAGGTTCAGCTCCAGATGAATTACCACAACTGTCTGGGGGCTGTGGACAGAAAGCACGTCGCCATAAAGAAGCCACGCAATGCTAGCTCTTACTACTACAATTACAAGGGCTTCCACAGCATTGTATTGATGGAAGTGGCAGATGCTTCCTACAAGTTCCTCTATGTGGATGCTGGGGCAGAGGGTGGTGCGTCGGATGGAGGAACATGGAGCAACTGTTCTCTGCATGATGCTGTAGAAGACAACAGAGCTGGAGTGCCTCAACCAGAACCACTCCCTAATGATGGCAACCCAGTGCCCTATCACTTCGTAGGGGATGACGCCTTTGCTCTCCGAACCTGGATGATGAAACCATTCTCCCATCGGTCACAAGTCCTACGAGAACGCATATATAGCTACAGGTTGTCTCATTCCCGACGTGTCGTGGAGAATACCTTTGGAATTTTATGTCAAAGGTTCCGTTGCTTCTTGACGACGATGCAGCAGAACCCCGACACCATCAACCTGATCAGCATGTGTGCCTGTGTCCTGCACAACCTCGTCCTCATCAGATACCCATGCGCTTTGACAGAAGTTGACTACGAAGATCCAGACACACATGCTCTGATCCCTGGTGGATGGAGGAATGAGCAACACCTGCAGGGGCTGGTGCCTCTACCCGGCCATCATACCCAGAAGGATGCAAAGGATCAGCGAGAGTACCTTTCACATTACTACATGTCCCCTGCTGGTGCTGTCCCTTGGCAAGAAAAAATTGTAGTACCTCCATGATCTGCATAGTTGTTTCATTTTTTTAATAAAAGAAACGTATCTTTTTCGTTTGTATTTTTTGTTGCCCTTTTATTTACATATAAACAGAAGACATCAAATATGTACAAGTATTACATTCCAATTATTTACAAGTGTCTCATCTCATCTCAGTCAGTGTCCTTGCTGGTATTTTTTTGTCCCTTTATTTTTTGGTTTATTTTTCTTTCCTTTTTATTTAGTGTTTTTTTATTTTATTTGTTTTGAAATAAGAAAGCATTTTTATTTACATTAAAACAGCAAACAAAATTTTTTTAGGCTCTTAATTTTAAGGTAATAGAGAAAAATAAGTGTGTTGGAATAAGAAATCATTTTATTTTTACATTAAAACAGCAAACACAAAAAGTTTTTTTGCTCTTTATTTTAAGGTAATAGAGAAAAATAAGTGCGTTGAAATAAGAAATCATTTTATCTTTACATCAAAACAGCAAACATAAATTTTTTTGTTTTGCTCTTTATTTTAAGGTAATAGAGAAAAATAAGTGTGTTGAAATAAGAAATCATTTTATTTTTACATTAAAACAGCAAACATAAATTTTTTTTGGCTCTTGATTTCAAGGTAATAGAGAAAAATAAGTGTGTTGATGAAATAAGAAATCATTTTATGTTTTACATTAAAACAGCAAACATGAAAAAAATTTTTGGCTCTTGATTTTAAGGTAATAGAGAAAAATAAGTGTGTTGATGAAATAAGAAATCATTTTATTTTTTTACATTAAAACAGCAAACATAAAATTTTTTGGGTCTATTTTTCTTTCCTTTTTATTTATTTTTTCGTTTCCCTTTTTTTCTCATTATTTTATAAAGTTATAGAAATATTTTGAAATAAGAAATCATTTTATTTTTACATTAAAACAGCAAACATAAAAATTTCTTGGGTTTATTTTTCTTTCCTTTTTATTTATTTTTTCGTTTCCCTTTTTTTTCTCTTCATTTTAAAGTTATAGAAATATTTTGAAATAAGAAATCATTTTATTTTTACATTAAAACAGCAAACAAAAATTTCTTGGGTTTATTTTTCTTTCCTTTTTATTTATTTTTTCGTTTCCCTTTCTTTTCTCTTCATTTTAAAGTTATAGAAATATTTTGAAATAAGAAATCATTTTATTTTTACATTAAAACAGCAACAATAAAAATTTCTTGGGTTTATTTTTCTCTCCTTTCTATTTATTTTTTCGATTCCCTTTTTTTCTCTATTTTAAAGTTATAGAAATATTTTTAAATAAGAAATCATTTTATTTACATTAAAACAGCTAAAATCAAAAAGTTTTGGGTTTATTTTTCTTTCCTTTTTATTATTTTTTAGTTTCCATTTTCTTTCTTTGTATTTTAAGGTAATAGACAAAAATAACTGTTTTGAAATAAATTAATATTTTATTTACATCAAAACAACATATATGTACAAGTATCACAGTCCATTTATTTACAAATATTTACAAGTGTGTCTCATTGGTTAATGTCCTTGTCCTTGTTGGTTGTGGTACCGCTGCGTGGGGATGACTCGTGGACTGGTGGGGTGTTGAGTTCCTTGGACGTGTAGAGGGGTGAGGGTGACATGGCCTCTTCTAGGTTGCTCTCGAGGGTCCCCGGGGTCAGGACAGGGAAGCTGAGTGGTGTCAGAGGTGTTTTGAATGTCGATGACAGCGACGACAATGAAGGTGTTGGTGAAGGATCCTGGACCATGGTGGGCGAGGATAATGCGGCTGACGGTGGAGTTGGCATCCCTGGTTGCCACTCCGTGGTACAGGGCCAGGAAGACTAGCCTGAATACTGTGGTGACTGGGGCGGCATCCAGTTATGACTGGCTGGACGATGCTGCTGCTGCTGCTCTGGCTGTGCCTGCGAGGGTGCTGGTTGAGGTGGATGCCAGAGTTGCTGCTGCTGAGGGGGCTGCCAAGGTTGCTGCTGCTGTGGGGGCTGCCAAGGTTGCTGTTGCTGTGGGCCTGCCCAGGTCATGACTGGTTGTTGCTGTGGCTGCTGGAAGACCTGACGCCGCTGCCTGTAGCGGTGTACAAGGTTGAGGCACTCAATCTGGAACTCGTGCCAGTGGTCTTCTGGGATGGCACACATGTAGCCTTCCAGCAGGCACGCAAAATCGTGCACAATCTTGTGCTTGGCGCTGAACGAGGGGGTCGCCATGGATTCTGCTTTCGACATAATGTGAAACATAAGAAATATTATACAAATATATTATATATATATTATATATATATATACACACATATATATATATATATATATATATATATATATATCACACACACACATATATATATATATATATATATATATATATATATATATATATATATATATATATATATATATATACATATATTATATAACATATATTATATATATATTATACAAACATTATAACAATTTAGTACAGCATTTTAATGCAACAGATTGCACATTCTATGTCAAAAACAATGGATGACACTGGAATACAATCTACATGTAGACATTTGGATTCTCACATTCTTCAATATAGTACTGAAGTCTTTCTCGGACACACGGGTGTTGCTGGGTGTGGTGTCTAGTGTTGTTGGGGTAGACCGCTTCCCCTTGCCCTTGTCCTTCCAGGTACTCGTAGATGATTGGCTGTGGGAACCTGTGGACCTCACATCATCATCGTCTACGTTGCTGACCGTCACTGCACTTGCTTCTGAGCCAGGAAACTGTTCATTGGAGACTGTTTCTCCCCGGACGATGTGCTGTATGAGGAAGGCCCACGTTTCCATGACGTACTCCTCACGGCCACTCCTTTGGGCCTGGCCAGCTCCACTCTTCTTCTCCTTCTTCATAATCTTCTCCACCCTGGTCCTCAAGTTCTCGTAACGCTTTTTGCATTGGGCACCAGTGGCAGGAGGATCCAGCTGCTTTCCTAGTTCATCCCACAGGCTGTTCTTTGCTACCGTGTTAATCCACTCCTTGTGTTTCTTGTCAAACAGCCTGGGGTTCTCCTTCACAAGGTCGGCAAACACAGTCTCCGTCTCTTCTGTCCAGCGGTAGTCAGGGATTTCCTTCTTTGACATCCGAACCCGCTTCTTCTGTTTCATTTCGTCATCACTGGATACCTGACTCTGGCTTGTATCCTGCTGTGTCTCCGGGATCACGAAATTGAGACTTGATAATGAGGAGTGAGGAGAATCTCGATCAGCGGTCTCCTCTATCATGTTAACTTCTATTGTTCTCCCCCTTCCCTTTGTCAGTCTGCTTCGGGGCATGTTGTCTCTTCGCTGGCGAGCTCTGGAATGGTGAGCAGTGTCCTCGAAGCTCTATCCCACGAGAGCGCCACTACCGGAGTGGGCGTGCACTAGCATGAACGATGCGGGACCTGGTGTGAACTAGTCGTGAACCGGCGGGAACTGGCGTGAACTGGCGTGAACGATACAGGAACTGGCGTGAACTTGTCGTGAATAGTGCGGGACGATGCGGGAGGATGCGTGCCAGTGCGTGAACTGGTCGTGCCATCAATGCGTGACCATGTCAGTGGGAAGGCTGCGACGCGCTCATATTCGTGAACATGTCGTGAAGTGGCGTGAAAGATGCGTGAACTGGAGTGAACGCGTCGTGAACAGTGCGTGGCAGTCGTGGCATGGCACGCATTGGCACGCACTAGCACGCATCCTACCGCATCGTCCCGCACTGTTCACGACACGTTCATTCCAGTTCGCGCATCGTTCACGACTAGTTCACGCCAATTTTGTCGTGACAATGCGTGCCACAAATTTTGAACATTTCAAAATTCTCGCCACGACTGGCACGCACCGTTCACGACACGTTTACTCCAGTTCCCGCATTGTTCACGCCAGTTCACAACAAAATGCATGCCAATGCGTGCCACAAATTCGTGCAAGTGTCAGGGTACCTTATGCCACACTTTAATGTTCCACATATTAGGCCAAACCACTTAATCCTGTTTTCTTTCTGGTTTTTCAGTGGTGTCTCAAATAACCAATGTAAATTACAAATAAAGGAAAATTGACACTTGAGGATCGTCTCATTTAATGGCAACACATTTTGTAGAATTCGAAAATCCTTCATGTTAATGATGATTACTTATTATCATCAACCTCCCATAAGCATTTTTTTTTAAATTGTATCCTCAATTTCACGCGTATTTCTCTCTCTCTCTCTCTCTCTCTCTCTCTCTCTCTCTCTCTCTCTCTCTCTCTCTCTCTCTCTCTCTCTCTCTCTCTCTCATTCAAAAAACAGCAGGTGTTCTGATAATCACTGGCAGAGGGTTTAATGTGTTGCTCAAAAAAGAGAAGACTGGAAAAGAATGAAAGAAGTAAAGGAGAAAATTCATAAAAAAACTAGATAAAAATCGTGAATCTGCACTGTTACTATTATTATTCCAGCCAGGAAAGGAAACAAGGGAATAAATGAACTACAAGAGGAGAATAAACAATAAAAAATAAAATATTTCAAGATCATTAACAAAATCAAATTACACCCTTTGTATATAAACTATAAAAATTTCAAATAAAAAAATAGAACAAGAGGAGGAGAAATAAGATAGAACGGCATACCCAAGTAAAAAAAAAACGGATTTTGATGTAGGAAAAATCTATTTTTGGGTG
>NC_090761.1:1975811-1985811 GCF_036898095.1 Palaemon carinicauda
TTTTATAGTTTATATAGGAAATATTTATTTTAATATTGTTACTCCTGTTGGAATAATTTATTTTTCCTTGTTTCCTTTCCTCACTTGGCTACTTTTCCTGTTAAAGCCCCTGGGCTTATAGCATCCTGCTTTTCCATCTAAGGTTGTAGCTTAGCAAGTAATAATAATAATAATAATAATAATAATAATAATAATAATAATAATAATAATAACAATAATAATAATAATAATAATAATGATAATGGAAGAAATTTTCCAGTGTCAACCCGGTTGTCACCCTTGCACATCGTTTTGAAGAAAGATGGCTCTCTGCATTTCTGTGAGGATTATAGGTGCCCTAACAAGCAGACAGAACCAGATCATGCCCCCTCCCAAATATCACTAACGTTGCCTCCTACTCGCACAAAGCGAAGGTTTACTACTCGGTTTACCTCCTGAAGGGATATTATCAGGTGCCCATGAACCAAGAAGACATCCCTGAGACCGCCATCACCACCCCCTTCAGAACATACACCTTCAATTACTCCTGTTTTGGCCTTTATAATGCTGGAGCCACTTTTCAACATCTCATGGGCTGCTTCTTAGGGGACTTGTTTTCTTGTTCTCCAAAGAGGAACACCTTCATCTACTCATTGCGCTTGACTTCCTATAACAGAATGGCCTTGTAGACCAGTACTACAAGTGTACCTTTGGTGCTAACAAAGTATCGTTCTCAGGACACTGCATCACTCCTAAAGTAGTCCACCCACTCCTGATAAGATAGAAGTCTTTTAGAACTTCCACACGCCCTCAACCGTCAAAGCACTGTAAGAATTCCTGGGCACGATCAACTATTACCACAGTTTTCAGCTAGTCATTGCCACCACTCTTGCCCCATTCTATGCTTTTCTAAAGGGTAAGCCAAAAGACCTGAAGTGGGGTCCCCTTCAAAAAGTGGCCTTCTGCAACGGAAAGAATGCCCTATCAACTCCTGTTGATCTCACTTTTCTGTGCTACACACCTCTCTCTTCCACCGATCCCAGCAGCATCACTATTGGGGCAGTACTCGAGCAGATGGTCAACATCCCGCCCCTGCCCATTGGCCTTCTCCAATAGAAAACTGTCCATGGTGGAATCTGGCTACTCTACTTTCGACCGCAAATTGATAGCAATGTACTTTGCTGTCCACCCTTCATTATTCACACGGATCAAATGCCTCTGCTGCACTCCTTCACTCTACAGTCCAACACCTGACACCTCTCGGACATGGCTGAATACAATTGTACCCTTCAATGCGTCCATGGGGAAATGAATCCCGTTGACGAAGCCTGGTCAAGAAACACGTTGGTCACCATTCACCTGGGATTAGATTACATCTTGGCAAAAGCCCAGCAAAAAGACCCAGAATACCAAGCATTTAGGCCATCCTGCATATCTCTCCGATTGGAGGATGTCGGGCTCAACGACTCCAACGCCACCCTCCTTTGTGATGTCAGCACTGGTAGACTTAGACCGAGGATATCTGCTCCTATGCACCAACAGGTCATCAACCGCTCCACTCGTTGGCTTAAAGGCATTCCCATGGAAACAGAAACGTCTGCCTTGTGTACATCTGCCTTACTCTTAGGATGGATAGCAAGATTTGGTATCCCTGAGCATATTACTTCTGATAGGCTACCACTTTCACCTCTCAACTGTGGACATCTCCTTGGAGTCATCTTACATCCGTACCAACCGTGTGTCACACGATCGTACATAGTAACAACATTTTATTTTGTGTCTATATTATGCTTGTATCTTTGCTCTCCATTCACACTAAAAAGAACCTGAGATAACATGTATTTTTTTCTCACCGTTAACTGTTAACCGTATGGTGTCAGTTGAACAAGAAATTTCCTGTTACATTGAGTTTTTGTATATAAAGGCAAGTGCCTATGATAAAGTTACTCAGTTGCTTTCATCCTGTCTTTGAGTCACAACCTTCTCTCGGCTCGTCACATTGGTGATCCCGGAAGTCGACTCGCTCCTCCCGCCTTCCACCCCCCCACACCCCTCCGTCGTTGGTACTATGGCGGACTCTACGGAAGTTGGCACTGCGGCTGCCCCATTGAAACTTTCATCATTCGCCAGCGGAGAGGCGTTTGCTTCGTTTCAGCGCACAGAAGTCCAGTTTCGCATCAAGGGCGTGACTCGCTCAAGCCCCAAAGCAGATTATGTTCTCGCGGCGATACCCGAGGACACCTTCCCAGAAATATCCGACTGGCTTTGTGAACAAGGAGACACTCCAATAGCGTATGACGTCCTCAAAACATACCTTCTGCAGCAGTATTCGCCATCGCCAGCCGCCCATATAGCAAAGCTTTTTCAGCTCTCTCAACAACCGTTGGGTGACCAAAGGGCTTCGCTCGCCCTCAGGGAAATGACCAGTATCGCTCGCCTGCAACCTGCCGCAGACGTCTCTCCTCGTGAGGTGAACCTACTTCGTGCCCTTTGGATATGCTGTTTACCCGAACCTGTACGCGCTGCCATACCCGATGTCGATAGTTTACCCATAAAGGACTTGATGACCAAAGCCGAAGCCCTTATGGACAGCCACTTCAAGACTTCCATCAACGCCTTCACTCCTGACGAAGAGGATGCCTATTCAACGTCAACCGAAGCTGACGTGAATGCCGTAGGACGTACACGCCTACCTCGTGACGTGCCGAAGCGGCGACAAAGCCACCCACCTCCCACCACTCGTTCGCGCCCCAACCAACGACTTCTACAGCCACTTACTGCCTCACATCCGCAGAAGTTTTGCTACTACCACATAAGATTCTGGGCAACCGCGAAAAAATGTGCCAAGGATTGTCAGTGGCCAGAAAACGTGTAAGTAGGCCGTCGCTTGTGGTGATGGCCTCCCGTGTTTCTAATCTTTTCTTTTGGGCGTGCTATTTTTTGGTAGAAACAGGTGCTTGTCATTCTCTTTTGCCAAGGGAACTCTTCAGGACACAACGAAGTCTGTCTACGTCTGCTGACGTCTGCTTGGTAGCTGCCAACGGATCTGCGATACCCACCTACGGTTACGAGAACCTCACATTATCGTTTGGAAACGGTAAATTTAATTGGAAGTTTGTCGTTGCTGACGTCACATTGCCAATCCTCGGTGCAGATTTCCTCTCTCATTTCCACCTTTTGGTCGATGTCGCCCACCAACGATTGGTCAACCCAGACTCGTACTTGTCGACACCTCTTCAACGCGCAAACCCCAACCTTGCTCTCCACATCAGCGCACCCACGGATGCCTACGCCCACCTCCTCACGTCATACCCGGAAGTTTTCCTTCCAGAACTTCACCAAACGCCCACCGCCAAACAGACGTTCGCCGAAATGGAGGAAATGGGCCTTTGCCAAAAGGCCTCCAGCCCATGGTCGTCTCCCTTGCACATCGTTCTGAAGAAAGACAGCTCCCTCCGTCCGTGCGGGGATTAGAGGCGCCTGAACATGCAAACAGAACCAGATCACTACCCCCTCCCAAACATCGCTGGCGTGACCTCCTACCTGCACAAAGCGAAGGTTTTCTCTACGCTCGACCTCCTGAAGGGGTATTATCAGGTGCCTATGAACCCAGAAGATATCCCCAAGACCGCCATCACCACTCCGTTTGGTACATACACCTTCAATTACTCCTGTTTTGGCCTTCGTAATGCTGGGGCCACGTTTCAACGTCTCACGGATGGCATCTTAGGGGACCTCCCCTTTTGTGTATGTTATGTGACGACATACTTGTGTTCTCCTCCTCAAAAGAGATATACCTCTCATCACCTGCGCATCGTGCTCGACTGCCTGCAACAAAACAGCCCTGTAGTCCGGTACGACAAGTGTACCTTTGGCGCCAACGAAGTGTCGTTCTTAGGACACCGCATCACTCCTGAAGGAGTCCCTCCCCTCCCTGAGAAGGTAGCAGCCATTCAGGACTTCCTCGTGCCCTCGACCGTCAAAGCTCTGCAGGAATTCTTGGGCATGATCAACTATTGTCACCGTTTTCTGCCAGTCATTGCCACCACTCTTGCTCCCCTTTACGTCTCCCTCAAGGGCAAGCCAAAGGACCTGAAGTGGGGTTCCCTTCAAGAAGCAGCCTTCTGCAATGCAAAGAAGGCCCTATGAACTCCTGCGGCTCTCACTTTTCCTATCCCACATGCCCCTTTCCTTCTATCCACTGATGCTACCGATGTCGCTATTGGTGCAGTACTCGAGCAGGTGGTCAACGGCTTGCCCTGCCCAGTGGCCTTCTTCAGCAGAAAACTGTCCAAGGCAGAATCGGGTTATTCTACCTTCGATCGCGAATTGCTGGTGGTGCACTTGGCTGCCCGTCACTTTCGCCATTTCTTAGAAGGTACTCCCTTCGTCATTCGCACAGACCACATGCCTCTGGTGCACGCCTTCACTCGACAGTCTGATGCCTGGTCAACCTGTCAATGCTGACATCTCTCCGCCGTGGCTGGATACAATTGCACCCTTCAATACATCCCTGGGAAAATGAATCCTATTGCCGGTGCCCTGTCAAGAAACACGTTGGCTGTCGTTCAACTAGGATTGGATTACAACGCCTTGCCTGAAGCCCAATGACAGGAGCTAGAGTATTAAGCAATTAGGACATCCTGCACGTCCCTCCGTTGGGAAGACTTCCCCCTCGAAGACTCCAACACCACCCTCCTCTGTGACGTCAGTACTGGTAGACCATGACCTTGGATTCCTGCTCCCATGTGCCGGCAGGTGTTTGATTTCATTCACGGCCTTTCACATCCCTCGTGCCCTTCTACTGCACAGCTGCTGAAGACGAAGTTCATTTGGCACGGCATTTCTAAGGACGCTAAGGATTGGGTCCGCGCCTGTACTTCTTGCCAAACTTCCAAAGTACATCGACACATGGATTCAGGAGTGGGCACCTTTCCTCAACCTAAGCGTCGTTTCGCACACATTCATGTCGACGTTGTATGCCCCCTACCCACATCACAAGGACATCGTTACCTGTTTACCGTCATCGACCGCTCCACTCGTTGGCCTGAGGCCATTACCATGGAAACTGCAACGTCTGCCTCATGTACATCTGCCTTACTCTCAGAATGGATTGTAAGATTTGGTATCCCTGAGCATATTACTTTTGACAGGGGTACCAATTTCACCTCTCAATTGTGGACATCATTAGCCAATCTCCTGGGCATCACCTTACATCAGACAACTGCCTACAACCCCGCTGCTAATGGAGTGGTTGAACGTTTTCATCGCACCCTCAAAGCAGCTTTGATGTCCCGCTGCAAGGATTCCAACTGGTTTACTCGGCTTCCCGAGGTACTCCTGGGACTAAGGACTACTCCTAAAGACATCCTCGACATCTCGGCAGCTGAAATGGTGTAGGGTAACCCGTTGGTCGTCCCTGCCAAATTTCTTCCTTCTACAACCTCCTCCGTCGATCTCCAGCGCATACGTCACGTCGTGGGAAAATTTACTCCATGCCGCCAGACTTACAAACCCCTAGCGAAGCATCACATACCGACAGACTTGCACTCAGCAAAGCACGTCTTCCTGCGCAATAACACTAGTAAGCCACCGCTAATGCCCCCTTACACGGGCCCTTTGCTTGTGATCCGACGCAGTCCGAAAGCATTCCTATTAAACATTTGTGGCAAAGAAGACTGGGTCTCCATTGATCGTCTAAAACCTGCTTATCTCCTGCCAGATGACCTGCCTACAGTTCGCCTCTCAAGATCAGGGCGCCCTATTTAACATGTACAGTATGTAATATTTAGGGGGGGAGCCATGTACCAACCAGGTGTCACACGATCGTACATAGTGACAACATTTCCTTTTGTGTATGTATTATGCTTGTATCTTCGCTCTCCCCTCGCACTAAAAAGAACCTGAAATAACATGTATTTTTTTCTCACCATTAACTGTTAACCATGCGGTGTCGGTTGAACAAGAAATTTCCTGTTGCATTGAGTTTTTGTATGTAAAGGCGAGTGTCTGTAATAAAGTTACTCAGTTGCTCTCATCCTGTCTTTGAGCCACAACCTTCTCGCGGCTCGTCACTCATCAGACAACCGCATACAGCCCTGATGCCAACGGAAAGCTTAAACATTTTCAACGCACCCTCAAAGCAGCTTTGATGTCCCACTGCAAGAACTCCAACTGATTTACCCAGCTTCCCTGGGTCTTCCTGAGATGAAGGAACATCAAGTTCAGGTGCGTCTGTTTTATGGCAATTTTGTGCCCAAATGTCAACAGATATGAAATAATAAAAATTATAATGAGTGGATGATGGGGATAATTAACAACTTGGTACTCTTCTGCCAATGAAAACAAACAATATGAAGAGGTCTCTAATTCTTGCATTCTGGACTCTTCCATAACGTAAATTTGGTTTAGAAATAATAAAAAAAAGCAGACTTATTGGAGCTGAATATAATCTAAACATGCCATTCTTATTGCTACATGGATATCAAACTATCATTTTTTTCCAGTGGATAGAATCATTCACATGAATGCAATAGTGGGCGTGTGCTGCCATTTTTTTACTTGAAATAGAAACACTTGGATTCTATTCAAATTTGGAGAAGTGTGTGATTACTAAAATGCATCAAAAATTCATAATTCCAGTGATACTATTATTCTTCTGATTTTTAGGCTCTTAAGTTCTGGTAAATATATGTATAATACACATATGTATTAAAAAAAAATATATTGTGCAGATCTTAATATTCCAAAAGCAAAGAGCGGGAACTTAGCCATAGAATCAAAAAACCCAAATTTAACCAAAATGTATTCATATACGCAGCAAATACATTAGCTAATCATAAGCGTAATTGTAAATATCAGTCCTCTATAAAGTGTGCTATGTTACATGTACCAGGGACACAGGAGTGTTTTTCGAGAGTGGGGTGGTCTGGGGGCCTCCCCCAGAATTCTTTTAGTTTTCGAGGAAACGCCCTTAGATGTGATATCCTGCCATCTGACAGCAGTTTGTAGCAGCAACAAAATAATATTTTTGGACGATTTTTATGTGACCTATAACAATTTGTGCACATTCACTTTAATGAAGTAGCTTCAAGTTTACTTATGAATTTATCAAACATATGCTGCTGATGTTGATTTCTTACTATATACCAATTCCCAATATAAATTAAGTTAGGGCTATAAGTTTTTTAATCTTACCTTATCTTAATTATGATTTATTATATCTAGCATTTGTTTTTCAGTTCCAATTTTATCTTCAAATTGTTAATGGCTTTTATGTTTTTAATTTCGCCTAATTTATTTTTTATATATGGCAAATGATAATTGTTATGCTATAAGTGGTAAAACTGATCATCTTGCGTACGAAGCAAGGAAATGCCCTGCTACAGGACAAACATGCCAGAATTGTAGAAAGACGGGACATTTTTCAAATGTTTGTAGATTCCTTAAACAGTACGAAAAGAAAATAAATGCGGTGGTTGATACTATAGACCAAGAGAATAATGTGGAAAATGTTCATGATAATCAGATTAGGTCAGAAACTTATTTTGCATTTTGCATTAATTCCGTCAGCAAAGGTACAAAGTAACACATAATGGTAGAACTGATCATAAATGGTTTAACCAATTGTAATGCAAGTTGACACAGCAGCTGATGTATCAATTATGTCTGAGAAAACAGCTAAAACCATTCCTAATTTGTTATGAAAAGGTACAAATAGAGTTTTGAAAGGTTATAATGGTTTTGATATTCAGGTAATAGGTGCTTCGAACGTAGAAGTACAGTATAAAGATCGGAAGTTAGACAGAATGCCATTAACGATAAAGAAAGGTAAAGTACAATTTTTACTAGGTTTGGACTAGTTACATTATATAAAATCAGATTGGCCTAGTATTTTGAAGGTTACAGGTACACCAGATGAACACAAGAATGAAGTGTCTCTGGATAATATTCTATCAGAGTTTCAAGACGTATTTGAAGATAAAGTTGGTACAGTAAAGAACTCAAAGGCAATTTTAGTTTTGAGATCAATTAGTACTCATAGATTTTTTGTTCCAAGACCAGTACCATATGCATTGAAAAGTGCAGTTGAAACAGATATCAAAAGGTTAGAAAGTGAAGGTTCTTGGGAAAAGTTACATACTCAGATTGGGCTACACCATTAGTTCCTATTGTGAAGGAAAACGGTCAAGTTAGGTTATGTGGAGATTAGAAGGTAACATTGAATCCACAGCTTCAGGTAGCTCAACATCCATTACCAAATCCAAAAGACATGTTTGCAGCTATGTCAGGATGTAATGTATTTTCTAAGTTAGATCTTCGACAAGCATTTCAACAGCTTCCCATGGATGAAAATTCACAAGAACTAGGTACAGTAAATACATCTTTAGGTTTGTATAGGCCAGAGATATTACCTTATGGATTAGCAAGCAGTCCAGCTATATGGCAACAAACTATGGATATGTATAACTTACTGGATAAGGGTGTAGAGTGGAATCGGACTAAAGATTTTTCAGGAATCTTTTAAAAGAATCAAGCAGGAAATAACTTCACCTTTCTAGTAAATTATCATATGGATTTACCAGTTAAATTAGTTTGTGATGCATCGAACATAGGTTTAGGCGCAGTATTATCTCATGTAATGCCAGATGAAACAGAAAAGCCAATTGCTTTCGCTTCTAGAGTATTGAACAAGGTAGAAGAAAATTACTCTCAAATAGAAAAAGGTTTAGCATTAGTGTATGGAGTTAAGAAATTTCATATGTATCTTTATGGAAGGAAAAATTTCACATTTGTTACAGATCATAAACCTCTATTAGCAATATTGGGTCCAAAAGCAAGTTTACCTACATTGTTGGCAAATACATTAGCTGCATATCATTATGATATAGAATATCATCCTACGTCAAAGATGTGTAAGGCAGATGCTTTATCTAGATTTCCAGTAGACAAAGCACCAGAAGAGTATGATGACAGTATATTACTAGTTTCAGTATATGATGTACCCATTACAGCAAGGCTATTGCTCATAATACCAAGAAAGACCCAATACTTAGTAAGGTTTTAGAGAGTTTGATAACAGGTAGTGAACGGAGTATAGCGCAAGGTTGTATAATGTAAGGGTCTACAGTAATTATTCCTAGTTGACTGAGGAATAATGTTTTGTCTGAAATACATGCTGATCACTAAGGTATTGTCAGATCAAAGTCAATTGCAAGGACTTTTGTCTGGTGGCCAGGTGTAGATAGAGATATTGAATTATTTGTAAGAAATTTTATGAATAGTGCTACGCAAGAGAACAACCCTAAGTTCGCTAGAATGCACCCGTGGGAATTATCCAGGTATCCATGGCAAAGAGTGCACATGGATTTAGCAAGTCCTTTCTTAGGTTATTTGTTTTTGATAGATGTAGATGCTTACAGTAAGTGGCCAGAAGTAATTCCAATGAAGACAACATCATCATACGCCTCAATTCAAGAATTAATGAAAGTTTTCTCTACATCTGGAATTCCAGAAAGAATTGTAACTGATAATGGTTCACAGTTTACCTCACAAGAATTTAAAAATATTTGTGAAGTAAATGGTATTAAACGTACATTTTCAGCAATATATCACTCTTCCACGAATGGAAAGGCTGAAAGATTTGTTCAAACATTTAAGCATAACATGACATGCAGAAAGGCAAATTCAAATAACATATTTTTTCATGTGTCAAAGTTTATTTTTGTGTTATAGAACGACACCCTCAAATTTGTTGATGGGGAGGAGGATTAGGTGTAAATTAGATTTGTTGTATCCAAGTTTGCAAAGTGATTTAGAAGAAAAGGGATATAAGCAATTAGAAAGTCTCCCAAAAGTAAGACATTTTTTCCTTGCTCTAATGTCACGGTAAGATCATACAATACTCCAGAAAAGAGGGTACCAGGAGAAATTGTGAAAGAGATAGGAAATCTATATCATGAAATTCAAGTTGGTGGAAATATTGTAAAACGTCATATTCATCAATTACAGCCGTTAGATA
>NC_090761.1:1993311-2010811 GCF_036898095.1 Palaemon carinicauda
CTGTACCCACACCTCCAGTAAATAAGTATCTTCTTTCCTCATCAGATGAAGAAATGCCTTCAAGGGAGGATTCTGCCGAGTCAATATCTTTGGAAGATATTGAGTCTACATCAGGAATAAGTGGCAACGAGCCACACTGGATCACGCAAGAAGACCTGAATGATCTTGCTCGTGATTTGTATCTGTCAAAACAGCAGTCAGAGCTCTTGGATTCTCGGCTTAAACTGTGGAACCTAGTCCAGGAAGATGTAAGGATCACCAGTTTCAGGAATCGGAACAAACACCTTGCTTCCTTTTTCAACATGGAAAACAAGTTGTGCTACTGCACAAACATACCTGGCCTGTTCACGTCAGTTGGTTTGCCACATAATCCTTCAGACTGGCGTCTTTTCATACACTCTTCCAAGCGAAGTCTCAAGGCTGTGCTTCTGCCCAACGGGAATAAATATCCCAGCATTCCCCTTGCACACTGTCCATCTAAAGGAGTCCTATGACAATAAGAAGCATCTTTTAGAAGCTATTAAGTACAGCGAGTACCAATGGAGTCTGTGTGGGGACCTCAAGGTCATTGGTCTTCTTATGGGTATGCAAGTGGGCTTCACAAAGTACTGTTGTTTTCTCTGTCTCTGGGATAGTCGAGCTGTATCCCAGCGTTACAAGCAGAAAGACTGGGGGTCTAGAATCACTTTTGTTCCTGGCGAACACAGCTTCAAGGGGAATCCTCTGGTAGACATGAATAAAGTGCTTCTTCCTCCTCTTCACATCAAGCTGGGTTTGATGAAGAATTTCGTGAAGGCGTTGGACAAAAATGGTGCTGCCTTCCAACACTTGTCTACTGTGTTCCCAGGTGTTAGTGCTGCTAAGCTCAAAGAGGGCATCTTTGTCGGACCTCAGATCCGAGAAGTGCTGAAGGATACTGATTTTGAGGAGCTTCTTAACTTAAAGGAACTGAGAGTATGGGAAGCATTCAAGTCAGTCTGTAGTGGCTTCCTTGGTAATACACACGTACCATATTACCAAGCCAGTATTGAAAAGTTGCTAAAGTCTTACGAGGATATGGGGTGCCGGATGTCACTCAAGATTCATTTTCTCAATTCCCACCTCAAATTCTTCTCGCCAAACCTTGGAGCAGTGAGTGATGAGCCTGGAGAAAGATTCCACTAAGACATTACGAAGATGGAGAGCAACTATCAAGGCAAATGGGAGACTTCTGCTGGATGCTCTTGCGTGACATCCCGGAGGCAAAATACACCAAATCTTCTAAGAAAACACACTTTTGACTGTCTGTGGTACTATGAATTGTGTAATTGTGTTATCCAAGTATATTGATTCAATCAGTGTTCTTTATCTATCCTGTTTTATCTGTTATAAGCTGCTGCAACTCTTGAAATGTGCACATATATTCTCTGTTTACACTAAAATGAGACTATTTAAAAACCAGAAAACTAGAGGTGACAGAGCAAAACTATTTATAAATTTGAATTCAGCACACCCAAATTAGCAAAAAACACCTATCCCCATTCTTGCCTCAGACCAATTTTTTTTTTTTTTTTTTTTTTTTTTTTGTAAACCAGTGAGATCATTCAAACGTTTGCACCGACAACATCCACCACAGAGGAAGAAATAGAAAATGTTTATGAAGATTTGGCGATATCTATGAAAAAAAAAACATAAGAAGAAACTTACATTTGTTTTGGGTGATTTCAAAGCTAAAGTAAGCCAAAAAAAGGGAGAAAAGATAAGGCAGTAGATAAA
This sequence comes from Palaemon carinicauda, assembly GCF_036898095.1. Lineage (NCBI taxonomy): Eukaryota > Metazoa > Arthropoda > Malacostraca > Decapoda > Palaemonidae > Palaemon > Palaemon carinicauda. The sequence continues at coordinate 1,995,067 of NC_090761.1, forward strand.
TTTGGAATAGGCTCAAGAAATGAGTGAGGAGACACTGCAGAGTTTGCTAAAAGGAACAATCTTAGAATTATAAACACCTTTTTTATGAAAAAAAAACCCAGCCACTGAGGGGGGCAAGGCAGCCTCAACTTGGTGGCAGGAAAGGCTTCCGGCCATGAAAAACTAGCCAAAACAACTATGGTCAGTGAAAATAATCCGAATGAAATTAATGCTAGGGCGTTCCCCTTAAGCGATGCGTTGTGACCTCGCCTGATCCCTCCGAAAAATCGGCAAGGGCTACCCAGTCATAGGCGGGCTGGGTTAAAGAGGCAAACTCAGAGGAAAATATCTGAGAAGAGGATGAGAGTAGCAACTCTGAATGTGGGAACAATGCCTGGAAAAGGGCGAGAGCTGGTTGACCTCATGGAGAGAAGGAAGATTGGAGTGCTGTGTGTGCAGGAGACCAGGTGGAAGGGAAATAACGCAAGAGAACTTAAAAGGTGGGAAACCTATTTTGAAGGACTATTGAATGAGGAGAACCCAAGAACAGTATTTGAAGATGGACTCCCAAATGAGGCAGTTACCATAGGAGTTACTAGAAGAGAAGTAGAACAAGCAGTAAAGAAGATGAAAAATAATAAAGCTGCAGGACCGGATAATATACCAGTAGAGGTATGGAAGAGTCTTGGAGAGGAAGGCATAGATATCTTGTGGGACCTGACGCAGATCTTCAGTCAGGAAAAATGCTAGAGGAATGGAGAAGAAGCCTAATCATTCCCATCTATAAGGGGAGACATCCAGGAATGTGGCAACTACAGACGCATAAAGCTGATAAGCCATGCTACGAAAATATGGGAGAAGATCATTGAGAAGAGACTCAGGGATGAAACAACAATTGGTGAGGAACAATTTGGGTTCATGCCTGGAAGAGGGACTGTAGAGGGACTGTTGCTTTGAGGCAGACGATAGAAAAACATCGGGAGGAACAGAAAGGATTACATCTGGTCTTTATTGACATGGAGAAGGCATACGATCGAGTACCACATCAGGAGCTGTGGAGATTGATGAGAGAAAAGGGAGTCCCTGAGATATACGTAAGAATCAACCAAGATATTTATGAAAGGGCAGAAGCAAAAGTTAAGAGCAGTATAGGCCTAACAGAAAGTTTCCCAGTAAATGTGGGACTACATCAGGGGTCTACATTGAGCCCTTACCTATTTGATCTGGTCATGGATGTAGTAACACAAGGTATTAGAGATCAATCTCCCTGTGTATGCTTTTGCTGATGATGTTATACTGTGTAGCACTAGGCGAGAAGTAGTAGAAGAGAAACTGGAGGAGTGGAGAAGAGAAATGAAAAATAGGGGATTGAAGATTAGCAGGAAAAAGACAGTATTTAAGATTGAAAAATGGCGAGAATGGGGAAGTTTGTTTACAAGGAGAGAGATTGAAAAGAGTTGAAAATTTCCGGTATTTAGGATCAACAGTTGCAGAGGATGATGATCAGGGGGCAGAAATAAACCACAGAATACATGCAGGATGGAAGAATTGGAAAAAAGTACGTGGAGTACTATGTGACAGGAAAATAGGGGTTAAGTTGAAAGGTAAAGTACACAGGACAGTTGTGAGACCGGCAATGATGTAGGGAGCGGAGACATGGGCAATAAAGAAGATAGAAGAGAAGAAGATGGTTGTGGCAGAGATGAGAATGTTGAGATGGATGTGTGGGGTGACAAGAGAGATAAGATACGGAATGAGGTAATTAATGGTACCACAGAAGTTAGAAAACTATCAGATAAGATCCAAGAAAGTAGACTGAGGTGGTATGGTCATGTCATGAGAAGAGATGAACAGTATATTGGGAGGAGAGTGATGGAAATAGAGGTACAGGGAACGAAAAGGAGAGGGAGACCAAAGCGAAGGTGGGTGGACTGTATCAAGCATGACCTTCGATCAAAGGGATTAACCAGTGATGAGGTGTGGGACAGAGTTAGATGGAGAAAGCTGACCAGAAACATTGACCCCACATAAAAGTGGGAAAAGATGTAGAAGAAGAAGAAGAAGAAGGAGAAGACCTTTTTTATGAAAAGGAACATAGAAGATTGACATGAAAAAGCCCAAATATAGAAACGAAAAACGAATTAGATTTTATCAGTCAAGAAGCTAAATTTAGATAAAAAAATGTAACAGTGTTAAGAAAGGAAAGTTAACTAATTATAAAATTGCGAGTAAAGTTTGTATATATCAAAGGAAAGAAATATTAAAAACTGATTTTAAGAAAGAAAATAAACTCTCATGTAATAAGACAAAAATCTGAGTTTGGTTAGAAATGCAAAATAGGCACTCCCAGCTGCATGATGAAAATAAAATAAGTAAAGAAGAAATGAGCAGTAATTTACCAAAATTTGTATTAGAGTCAGCACAAGATATAGGCGGAAAAGTTCCTGTAAAGGTCAAAGAAAATTATGAGAAAAGACCACAAACCTACTAAAAAAAAGATTGAAATGGTGGATGAATTCCAAGAGAGATGAAATATAATTTGCTGAACTATCCAAAAGAAGTCTAAAATATCCTTTGATTTAAAGGATGGAAGTTGAAATATTATCAATAAAAGAGAGGGAGGGATAAAATTTGCAGAGGATTTCTTTACTATACTATAAGATAGTGATATAATAAATGACTTTGCCAATAGAAATAATGAAAAACGTGAGTCAGTACCAAACGTAACAGTAGGAGATGTAAAGCAAGCATTAAAAAGCATTAAAAGAAGCAAATAATCAGATGGCCTAACAATTAATTTAATGATAGATGGAGATGTCATTGTGGTAAAACTTGCTGACCTTTATACAAACAATATTTATGCAAGAATGCTCTATTCCTAAAGCTTGGGAAAATTTTATCATCATACTAATTCATAAAAAGGGAGACGCAAAAGACCTGAAAAAATACCGCCAGGTAAGCCTACTGTCATGCTTTAGATGTGGGTTTTCAACAACTAACCATATCAAGAGGGTTTGACAAAACTTTATGTATGGCATTTATAGATTAAGAGAAAGGTTTCGATTCTGGCTCAACAATGTGAGCCCTTCAAAATCAATACTAATTCATAAAAAGGGAGACGCAAAAAGACCTGAAAAATACCGCCAGGTAAGTCTACTGTCATGCTTTAGATGTGGGTTTTCAACAACTAACCATATCAATGTGGTTTGACAAAACATTATGTATGGTATTTATATATTAAGAGAGAGCTTTCGATTCTGTCAAAACTTCAGTAATAAGGTGAGCCCTTCAAAATTAAGGTGAGATTAATCTTTATAAAAACAGCACGTGCTTCACTTATGTTCGTACACTGTAACGGTTTTCATTGTTATCTTATCACTCACACTTCTCTGCACAGTTAAGTAACCAACCTGTGTAAACTTGATAGTTCATGCTTAATTTTGTTTCCATTTTTGTGATGTTCTTGTTCACAAGTTCAAGTATTTAAGCTCGATGCCCGTTTAATATAGTTTAGTTGATTTCACCCAGCCTCCCAGTTATCACCTAAGTGGCGCCTCCTCACATTGGTAACCACCGGAGTGTCCAGCTACCTCCCGCCTTTCCCCTCACTGCTGTGTCCTACTGTTTTATGATGCTGCCCTCCAACACTGACTCTACTATCAACAACAATCCCCTGAAACTACCAACCTTCGACAGTATGGAGGCATTCTCCTGGTTTCAGCACACTGAGGTCCAATTTCGTATTAAGGGGATGACTCGCTCAAGCACCAAAGCAGACTATGTTCACAGAGATCCCCGAGGATACTTTCCTGGAAATATCAGATAGGCTTTGCCAACAAGGAACAAGGGGACACCCCAATAGCGTAAGATTCCCTCAAAACATACTTCCTGGAGCAATACTCACCATCTTCTGCGGCCTGTATAGCCAAACCTTCTTCATCTCTCTCAACGGGAGACTAATAGGCGTCTCTCGCCCTTAGGGAAATGACCAGTATGGCTCTCCAGCAACCTGCCCTAAATGGCTCTCTTTGTGATGTGAATCTCCTTCATGCCATACGGGGTACGATGCCTACCCAAACCTGTACGGGCTGCCATCTCCAATGTTGATATTGTACCCATGAAGTACCTGATGACCAAAGACAACGCCATTATGGACAGCCACTTCACCACCCTCAAGACCTCCCGAAGCTGACGTGAATGCAGTAGTACACAGATGCCCGACCCATATCGTTCCAGAGTGGAGAAAAAGATGCCCACCACCAACATATACCACCCGCGCTAACACTCCAGCCAACAACCTCTCCAGCTACTCACTAATACTCATCGTCCGCAGTTATGATACTACCACTCCAAATTTGGGTCTGCTACAAAGAAATGTGCAAATGGGTGTCAGTGTGGGGGTGCGATTTTTAGTAAACACGGGTGCTTGCCGTTCTATTCTTCAAATTCCATTCTCCAGGACGAGATGTTAGTCTAAGTCTGCTGATGTCTGCCTGGTAACTGGCAACCGATCTGCGATACCTACCCATGGTTATGAAACCCTCCCATTATGGTTTGGAAAGGCAAAATATAATTGAAAGTTTTTCGTTACTGACATCACATTGCCAATCATCGGTGTGGATTTACTCTCACATTTCCACCTCCTAGTTGATGTGGCTCACCATCGGTTAATCAATGCGGAATCGTACTCTTCCCCCTTCATCCTTGCTCTCTTCCTCCTCACATCGTACCTGGAAGCTTTCCTTCCAGAACTTCATCAAACGCCCACTATTCCCACTAAACACAGTATTTATCTCTACATTAAGATGACACGGCTCCTAGAATTCGCCAGATTCAGGCACCTGGTACTGGATCGTTTGGCAGCTGTTAACCCAACGTTCACTGAAATGGAAGAAATGATCCTTTACCAAAAGTCATCAAGCACATGGTCGTCATCATTACATATTGTCCCAAAGAAAGTGGACTCTGCGTCCATGTGGGGATTACAGGCACCTGAACATGCAGACAGCACCGGATTACAACACCCTCCCAAACATTGCCAACGTTTGGGTATTATCAGTTGCTAAACCCAGAAGACATCCCCAAAAACTGCCATCACCACCACATTTGGTCCATACACCTTTAATTACTACTGTTTGGCCTTCGAAATGCTGGGACTACTTTTTAACGCCTCATGGATGCCATCATAGGGGATCTCCGTATCTGTGTATTTTACAGCGATGACATACTTTTATTCTATTCCTCCTAAGAGGAACACCTCTATGCATTGTAAATCTCCGCCTACATCTGAACAACCTTGTCGTCTGGTACAACAAATGTACTTTTGGTGCCACTAAGTAACATTCTTAGAGCACCGCATCACTCCTGAAGAAGTCCACCCCCTCCCTAAGAATGTACCCCTAGTCCATCAAAGCACTGCAAGAATTCTTGGCTAGGATCACCTATCACTGTTTCCTGCTAGCCATCGTTGCCACTCTTACCCTACCTCTACGCCATCCTCATGGAAAAGTCAAAAGACCGGAAGTATGGTCCCCTTTAAGAAGCAGCCTTCTGCAATGCAAAGAATGCTGCTGTTCTCACTTTTGCTGTGCCACATGCACCTCTCCTTCTTTCCACTGATAGCAGTGATATTGCTATAGGTGCAGTATCCGATCATGTGGTCAACGGCTCACCCCGCCCATTGACCTTCTTCAGTAGAAACTGCTTAAAAGCGGAACCCTGTTGCTCTACCTTTGACCACAATTTTCTGGCAATGGACTTGCCTGTCCATCACTTTTGCCAATTCCTGAAAAGTACACCCTTCGTCATTAGGACGAACCACATGCCTCTGGTGCACACCTTCACTTGACAGTCTGACCCCTGGTCCGCCTGTCAATGCCGACATCTCTCTGCTGTGGCTGAATACAATTGCACCCTTCAACATATCCCTGGGAAAATAAATCCTGTTGCCGATGCCTTTTCAAGAAGCACTTTGGCTGACATTGATCTGGGAGTGGATTAACCCTGGATAGGTACGATGGGTCGTTTGCGACCCCGAGCGTCAAAAAAAAACAGGTTTTTCTCACGTGACTCACCCCCGTGACTGAATTTGTGGGTGATCGACCTGCAGGAGGTGTCTCCCCTACACGCTCTAGTAGTGTCCAGATGTGCATTGCTGTAGCTGTACTCCTTCCCCGATTTCTGAGACGCGTCGGGGTCGTTCGCGACCGAGTTTACCCTTCTAAGGTAGTTTGCATAACTATCAAAGTTATTACGTATTATGAAATTGTCGTAGAATGGTGCAACTTGTATAGGTTATCAGTTGTGGAAAGTCTTGGTGGATTGTTTGGCTACTATGTGCATGATTTTTTTTTTAGTTAAAATGTCGTTCATCACCACGAGGACCATTTTACCGCGAGTGCCCCTTTTTCATTTTTTTTCATTTTTTTGCCAAGTCATTTTTCCGTAAGATATTGCCAAATAGGGTCGTAAAACTTTTGCTTGTTTAGTGTTGGAAAGTGTGTCTAGATGATCTGGCTACCCATGCATGACTTTGTTTTTGTCAGATACGACGTAGTTATTGGTATATTGGGTATTTAACTGCGGTTACCAATTTCTGTTTTTTTTTCAATATTTGTAAAAATTACTACGTAGTAAGGAATTGCCATATATTATTCATTTTTTTTTTCATGTTTATGTGTTAGAAAGTGTGCCTTGATGGTTGGGCTAACACGTGCATGTCTTTTTTTTTATCTGAGATGCCGTATATTAGAATGTCGGGCATTTTACCGCGAGTGTCCCTTTTTCATTTTTTTTCATTTTTTTGTCAAGTCATTTTTCCGTAAGATATTGCGAAATAGTATCGTAAAACTTTTGCTTTTTTAGTGTTGAAAAGTGTGTCTAGATGATCTGGCTACCCATGCGTGATTTTGTTTTTGTCAGATACGACGTAGTTATTGGTATATTGGGTATTTAACTGCGGTTGCCAATTTCTGTTTTTTTTTCAATATTTGTAAAAATTTACTACGTAGTAAGGAATTGCCGTATATTATTGATTTTTTTTTCATGTTTGTGTTAGAAAGTGTGCCTTGATGGTTGGGCTAACACGTGCATGTCTTTTTTTTTTATCTGAGATGCCGTATATTAGAATGTTGGGCATTTTTCCGCGAGTGCCCCTTTTTATTTGTTTTGCATTTTTTTGCTTAGTCATGTTACCGTAAGGAATTGGCAAGTAGTGTCGCAAAACTTATATTTTTATAGTGTTGGAAAGTGTTTCTAGATGATCTGGCTACCCATGCCTATTTTATTTTTAGCCAGATATGGCGTATATATAAGTATGTGTTCGATTTTCCTGTGATTGCCATTTTTTCGTTTTTTCCCATTTCTTTCAAAATTACTACATACTAAGGAACTATCACAGAGTAATATTTCATTTATATGTTTATTTGTCGGAAAACGTGCCTTGATGGTTTGCCTAGCACGTGGCTGAAATTTTTTTTTCTGAAATGCCGTATATTAGAATGGCCATTTTTCCACGATTGCCCCTTTTTATTTGTTTTGCATTTTTTTGCTTAGTCATGTTACCGTAAGGAATTGGCAAGTAGTGTCGCAAAACTTATAATTTTATAGTGTTGGAAAGTGTTTCTAGATGATCTGGCTACCCATGCCTATCTTCTTTTTTTAGCCAGATATGGCGTATATATAGGTATGTGTTCGATTTTCCTGTGATTGCCATTTTTTCGTTTTTTCCCATTTCTTTCAAAATTACTACGTACTAAGGAACTATCACAGAGTAATTATTCATTTGGATGATTATTTGTCGGAAAATGTGCCTTGATGGTTTGCCTAGCACGTGGCTGAATTTTTTTTTTCTGAAATGCCGTATATTAGAATGTTAGCCATTTTTCCGCGAGTGCCCCTTTTTATTTGTTTTGCATTTTTTTGCTTAGTCATGTTACCGTAAGGAATTGGCAAGTAGTGTCGCAAAACTTATACTTTTATAGTGTTGGAAAGTGTTTCTAGATGATCTGGCTACCCATGCCTATCTTTTTTTTTAGCCAGATATGGCGTATATATAGGTATGTGTTCGATTTTCCGGTGATTGCCATTTTTTCGTTTTTTCCCAATTCTTTCAAAATTACTACGTACTAAGGAACTATCACAGAGTAATGATTCCTCTAGATGTTTATTTGTCGGAAAATTTTGTTTACTTTTTTTTTGATTGAATATCATCAAATTTTTTTAGCTAAAATATTATATTGTTTTACATTTTTTTTTTTTCGATTTTATTTCCCTTCAAAAACATTTTTTTGGGTCAGAATTTTAATTTTATAGTCGTAAAATAATCGACAATTATCCAGCAACCCACCATACAATTTTTATGCATATCCAATAATAATTAGATTAGTAAATAACACCTTGAAATTGACATACCCTTCCTACATTTCAAGTGGCAGATTAGGGAGTCTGAGTCAGTGTGGTTGGCGGCCATTTTGTGGACATATCCGAAGCGTAAGCTGCCCTATCTATATATATTCTTGTTCCCTATAGAATTTGTGATATTTTGGTATATTTTTACCTGCATAAATATCATATTATATATTAAATATATGTATTTTTTTACGAAATTTCTAAGTACTCAAAAAATTACCTTTAGATATGGCCCCTGATATAAATGTAATTTACAAAATAATGAAGATTTTTTTACATATTTCTATTTTAGGATAACATATGTTTATTCCCTAAAAAAATTAGCCACTTCCTATTTCATTTGGGTACCCAAAAAAATTCATGAAATTTGGACAAATTTTTTTGGCCAAAAAAAGTTACCCTTTTTTTCTCATTTCAGATCTTCACCTCCATGGGTCTAACTTCATCCAAAATACATCAAGATGTGTCCTAAACATTCAAGAATCAATTCCTAAAAGGATTTGTGTATATATGTATAAACTTTTTTTTTATGAATTTTTATGTCAGGTCTTTTTTTTTTCTACTTAATTTTTTAAAATATTTATAATAAATAGTTTTTCTGCAGATGAGTAGTATTTATCTTTACAGTTGTTTTAAGCATTCATTGAAGTTTTTTTTGGCAAAAGAAAAAAGGAGGTTACTGCAAAAACTGATTTTTCAAGAATTTTTTTTGGCGTCGGGGTCGTTCGCGTCCGAGTATACCCTTAAAGGGGTGTCCGAGGAGCGTACCTATCCAGGGTTAAAACACATTAACAGAAGCCCAACAAATGGATCCAGAGTTCCAAGTGTGTAAGACATCTTGCACATTCCTCCATTGGGAAAATGCGCCTACAACGACTCCAACACCACCCTCCTCTGTGACGTCAATACTCGTACACCTAGACTGTGGATACCTGATCCTATGCGCCGACAGGTGTTTGATTTCATTCAAGGCCTTTCACATCCTGACACGCAAATTTAGGAGTGTGTATCTTTCCTATGACAATAATTTCAATAATAATAATAATGATAATAATAATAATAACAATAATAATAATAATATTAATAATAATAATTATATCTTTTATGATTTCAATAACCTCACCGTCGGTTTGCCACATCCATGTTGACGTAGTTGGTCCCTTACCCACATCACAAGGACATCGTTACCTGTATACCATCATCGACTGCTCAACTCGTTGGCCTGAATCCAATCCCATGGTAACTGTAACGTACGCCTGATAGCCCTGAGCATATTATTTCTGGCAAGGGTACCACTTTTATCTCTCAATTGTGGACATCGTTAGTGAACCTTTATGGAATCACCCTACATCAGACAAAAGCCTATAACTGGGCTGCTAACGGAATGGATGGGCATTTTCATCTCGCCCTCAAAGAAGCTTTGATGTCCCACTGCAAGGACTCCAACTGGTTTACCCAACTTCCCTGGGTCCTCCTGGGAATAAGGACCACTCCTAGAGACGGCCTAGACGTCTTGGCAGCAGAAATGGCGCCCCGTTGGTTGTCCCTGCAATTCACTTCCATCTGTAACTTCCTCCGATAATTTACTCCATGCTGCCAGACTTAAAATCCCCCAGCTAAACAACACATGCCAACAGATCTGCACTCGGCAACACATGTTTTCTTGTACAACAACACTAGTAAGCCACCACTAACGCCCCCTTACACGGGCCCTTTGCTCATGATCCATAGTGCGTTGAAAGCATTCTTAATTAACATGTGTGGTGAAGAAGACTGGGTCTTCATTGGTCACCTAAACCTTGCATATCTTCTGCCAGATGACCCACCTACAGTATGCCTCTTAAGAGCAGGGCACCCTGTTTCACATGTATGTCATTATAATGGTTTTAATTGTTACCCTATCACCTTCTCTTCCCTGCACTGTTAATAAATCAATCTGCATAAACATGATAGTTCATGCCTAATTTTGTTTGAATTTTTGTGACATTCTTGCTCACAAAAACCTAGTATTTAAGCTGTATGTCCGTGTAATAAAGTTTAACGGCATTCACATTCCCTCTCAGTTATCAGCTAACTGGCGCCTCCGCATAATATCTATACAGGATGTCCAGCAATTCTAAAACTACATAAAGAGAGTGAGGAAATTCTGACTGGGAAAAGCGTTAGACTGGTAGAACCAATGTCTTCTAAATTAATCACAACAGGCATAGAAGAGGTTTATAAAAGTTCAGATTGGGAAAATGTAGGAATTAACATTGATGGGGGAAACCTTAACAACATAAGACTTGCAAAGACAAGCTCTGTTTAATGAATCATGGGAGGAATTGCAAAGGATGATGAAAGATTTAAATAGACAAAGCAGAGATGTATGCCTGAAAATGAGGTGAACTAAGATAATAATCAATGAAAATGCTGAGACAACAAATAACGGATATGGACGAACCTTTGCTGATTCTTAATTAACAGAGAGTAATTGTTTCCCCTAGACGTGAGACCAAAATTAAAAGAAAGGCAAGCATGGGATAGTGAGCCTTTGGCAAACTAAATTAGATCATGAAATTTAAAATGCCAAGTTCTCTAGAACGATAGTATTTAATCAGAGGGCCCTACCAGTATTTACTTATGTATCAGAACCTCTGAATCTTATTAAAGTATTAGAACATAAGCTAGTTACAACTCATAGAGCAATGGAAAAAAATATGTAAATACCACTAAGAGACAGAAAAAGAGCAATATGAATACAAGCACAAATTAAAGTAAAAGTCATTCAAACAAGGTGCAAAAAAAAAAAAAAAAAAAGAATAGACATGAGTAGGACATACATTGATAATGATAGATAATTGATGGGCATTAAGAATAACAGTGGGTCTCTAGAGATTGAAAATAAGCAGTGGAAGGAAGAGAAAACAAAGGATTGACGTACTAAGAAAATTTGGGTGTAAAGACTTGCAAAGAAACATCATACATAAACGGAATGGAAACCCATGTCTGAAGATTTTGTCCTACAGTGGATTAATTATGACTGATGATGATGATCATCATGATATATATATATATATATATATATATATATATATACAGTATATATATATATATATATATATATATATATATATATATATATATATATATATATATATATATATATATATATATATATCAAATAAGCCATATATATTGACACATTAAAGTCTGGATTCTCTTAACAACCTTGGGATCAAAGCCCCAGGTGAAATCACTCAAAGACTATAATATCTGTCCGGCAGGGCTTTGAACCCTGATCCAGGATTCTTGTGTGACATTGACTATACCACTCAGCTAAGTGGTATGGTCAATGTCACACAAGTATCCTGGACCATGGTTCGAAGCCTGGCCGGACAGATACTACAGTCTTTGAGTGATTACGCATGGGGCTCTGATCCTGAGGTTGTTGAGAGAATCCAGACTTTAATGTGTTAATATATATGGCTTATTTGAAATATAAAAGACATGTTCAAATGTGCAATATTTATCATATATATATATATATATATATATATATATATATATATATATATATATATATATATATATATATATATATATATATATACATACATACATACATATATATATATATATATATATATATATATATATATATATATATATATATATACATATATATATATATGTATATATATATATATATATGTATATATATATATATATATATATATATATATATATATATATATATATATATATATATTAGTGTTCCATGTCTGGGAACCAGAAATATATATAATATATATATTACAGCTGGCAATTACACATCCTCCATATTTCCAAAGTCACCTATTTGTTTTTACATAAATCTGTTACACTCAGAAAAAAGAAAAATATTACCCGAGCTCTGAGGAAATTATACAACTCTTAGACGGCAATATATAAAGACGCTGATTATCCAAAAGGCTCTTAAGTACACTCCAAACAAAACTGGTTAATTATAATTAAGAAATTTTCAAAACAACCTCTTACTTCGATTCCTTAACAAGGAAACGAGAGAGTACTGTGAAAAAACACTGGTGATCGATATGATACACAATTTACAAAAATAAATATATTCTATAAAAATTGCATCGCTTAGAAAGAATTTACATGAAAGAAATTATTCACTCGAAATATTAAGTCTGAACAGAACTCAAACCAAGGTAAAAGAAATTGATACTTATGAAAATTTTACAATCACTTGTTTCACTGGTAATCAAATTTTACACTATCTAATTTTGATACTTAATGAAAATAGCTAATCTTTAACATTCTAATGATTAAACTCTTATAGTAAGTGAATAAAGTAACTGATAAACTTACAAGTTATTAGCTTCCACGAAGTAATCACAGTTAAGCCAAAATTAATATACTTCACATCTTTACATAAATCTCCTTGAGCAAGTTACAAAGATTTACACGATACCAGCACTCATCAGAGAACAATGAATTTCAAATTTCTTACAATGTTCCAATAACGTTTTAATACACTACACAAGATATATGCTGAGCACAAACTTAATCACTTGGAGAGCACACACCAGAGGTAATTGAGAGATCGGAATGAACTTTGGCTCTTTCACAGGACAACCTGTTTCTCTTCTGCCGTACGCATCAAAAGGGGCACATATACATTGACTTAGTAACTTCTAGATCATTCTTGTGGTTTGAGGGCAGGTGATGGCAAAGTTACCAACTATAAAAAAATTCAGAGGAATGAACCTTGCTTTCAACGTAAATCTCTCTTTCAGCAGCTCTGCCCATCCCCAACTTCAAACATTAAAAAAAGATAAAATTTAATGCTTGGGGTTTTTAGATACTCCCAAAACTCTTGGCAAATATAATAATTGCGTATTTTCTAACAAACATGACGCAATACCTCATGAAAACAAAACAACATCACATAACACCTGGTTCATACCTCGTAGTGTCATATAGTACTCTTGAACAGATTACGTAAGACGTCGTAACAAAGTACGTTAAATAAAAAGTTAATTCTTAAAAATAACGTAAATTTATGTATAATAACTTGAATGAAGAGTACAATGAAATTAACGACGAAAGTCTTACGTAATTTTCATTCAATGCTTATACCTACAAGAGAGGAACTGACCTTATAAGCTGACTATTTTCCTCTTAAATACACAAGTGAGATACAGTACATAAATAAAATACTGTATATGAATGAATTATTTGCTTTATGCTAGACCAATTTCGTATATATATATATATATATATATATATATATATATATATATATATATATATATATATATATATATATATATATATATATAAACAGTAGGTCCCCACCATACGACATTAATCCGTTCCGGAGTTGGTATTGCATGGTGAAAATGTCGTATGGCAGGCAATAGAATAGCTAATGCGTGCAAAACCCCAGCTAAAAACATTGAAAATTAGTATCTAACAAAATAGTATAGTAAGCACTGTACTCCAGTATACTTATATATAATATACATGTACTGTACAGTTTATAATTAAATGATATTGCAGGATAAATAAAAATTATATACTGTACAGAACTGTAAAGGAAAAATTAAATTTTATCTACCTTTGGAGTGACGTGACTTGAGCTGGTAGTGGGTGGAGGCAAAGGGGGGAGGAGACGGTAGATATAAAAACGTATCAATGCTAATTATGTTATGTACACTTAATAAGAAATTTATTCTTACTATTAAACACTTAAAATTAAAAATGCTTTTTTTCATTATTTTTGTCTTTTGAAATTTTTTTTTATGATTTTTTTCTTAACCTAAAAAATTACTCTTTTTTTAGCTTTTTTGATAGAATCACTATTATCATCTTTGCTTTCTGACACTTCTCTTTTGGAGAAATATCTATCCAAAGAAGCCTATTTCTGATGATTCCTCAACATATTTCTAAAATGACTCATACACTTGTCATTAACACTCTCCATAAGATGACTTGTGTGAAGTTTTCCTGGGTGTTTCTTTTCAATGAAACTCGTAAGGTTTTCATACCAACCGATAGCTTCCCTTATTTCTGCCGATGTCGTTTCTTCAGTTCCCCCCCCCCCCCATCCTTGCCACCACTAGAGCTGTGCTCTTCTTGAATGATGGTCAACTGCATTGCCTCCATCTCCTTCAAGTCTTCAGTCGTGAGGTCCTCCCTGTGCTCCCCGATAAGGTTATGGACGTCAGCCTCATCGACCTCCCAATTGAAATTATTTCCTCAACATCACCCTCAGGGGCAGGATCATCAACGGCTTCGTCTTCGGTTGATGGATCGAAACCTTCGAAGTCTCGTTCTGCCACAACAGCTGGCCACAGTTTCTTCCATGAGGAGTTCAAGGTGCGCCGTGAAACCTCATTCCAAGCTTTGTTGATCATCTTCAGTCATTGAACGATGTCAAAATGCCCCTTCCAAAATTCACGGAGGGTGAGTTGAGTGCTTTCAGTCACTTTGAAGCATCTTTTGAACAGATGCTTCGTGTAAAGCTTCTTAAAGTTGGCAATCACTTGCTGGTCCATAGGCTGGAGGAGAGGGGTGATGTTCAGTGGCAGATAGAGAACCTTGATGAAGGAGAAGTCAGGATGAATGATGTCCTCGAGGCCAGGAGGGTGAGTAGGGGCATTGTCCTGTACCAGGAAACATTTGAGAGGAAGATTGTTCTCTTCTAAAAAATTCTTGATAGCAGGACCGAATAAATAAATATGGTCCTCGTGACCCAGGCTTGGCATTAGACTTCAAAAATACCGAGAGCCTCTCCTTCCTGATATTTTGTGCCTTGAAGGCACGAGGATTCTCTGAGTGGTATACCAGTAGGGGCTTGATTTTTAAGTCCCCACTGTATTTGCACAAAATGCGAGGGTAAATCTGTCCTGCATCGGTTTATGGCCAGGAAGTTTCCCTTCTTCAGCTGTGATATATGTGAGGCAGGGCATTTTCTTCCAGAAAAGGCCAGTTTCATCACAGTTAAACACTTGCTGAGGAATGTAGCCTTCTCTGGAAATTACTTTCTCAAACTTCTTGAGGAATTCTTCTGCTGCTTTCTTGTCAGAACTGGCCGCCTCTCCATATCTGACGACTGAGTGAAAACCAGTCCTCTTCCTGATGCGATCAAACCACCTATGAGAAGCCTTGAACTCTTGGGGGGCTTGCTGCGACGTTCCTTCGTCTCCACCGTCTCTCTGGGCTTCCACGAGATCGGCAAAGATGGCGCTCGCCTTGTGCGAAATTACCGATTGCGTGAGTGTATCACCAGCGAATTCCTTCTCTTTAATCCATAAAAGAAGGAGTCTCTCCATCTCGTCGTTGATTGAGGTCCTTCCACTGGCAAGGA
>NC_090761.1:2015811-2028311 GCF_036898095.1 Palaemon carinicauda
TAGAATAAAAAAAAAAAAAAAAATGAAAATCAATTAAGTGTCATATGTCTTTAAAGAAGTTTTCCATACTGAGCATTCTGTGCACTGAAACTTGCAAACTGACAAAACATTCCAGACGAACATTTAGATGATTTTGCCACGAGGAAGGATAGCGAGAATAATAGCCCTGGGATATTTGATGATTGTAGTTTCTTTATTTTCAGACATTCGATCTGAAAGAATACATTTGTCTAAAATAGATAATAATAACCTTATAATGCTTCTTTCACAATATATGCATAGAGATAGACAATTGAAAACGTTTTAACGTTTAAGGTTTTTTGTAAACTATGGTATCTAACAATTGCGCTTTATATATTTAGATGAGGAATTATTAAATTTGCGAATTTTATACATCTGTCGCTGTGTTGAATAGCTCTCTTACCTATGTAGTGTACCTTCACTGCTTCGTTATTCGTACTCTGTTGTAGCTGAGTAATCTTAAGGTCTTTTCAAATGACATTATTATTATTATTATTATTATTATTATTATTATTATTATTATTATTTGCTAAGCTACAACCATAGTTGGAAAAACAGGATGATATAAGCCCAAGGGCTCCAGCAAGGAAAAGTAGCCCAGTGAGGAAAGGAAACAAGGAAATAAATAAATTACAAGAGAAGTAATAAACAATTACAATATTTTAAAACCATGAACAACATTAGATTAGATCTATTATGTATAAACTATAAAAACAAGGTAGAATAGCATGCTCGAATGTAACGTCAAGCAAGAAAACTCTAACTGACAGTGGAGGGCCATGGTACATAGGCTATGACACTACCATAGCTTCTTTTATCAAAATCACATTAAGAATATCTGAGCTCTGAAAATTGTATAAACAGGAATATGTAGAGTGGTCTTATTAACTTGACCTTTTTATAATCTTGCCTTGAACTCGAGTGGTTCTGGACTAATGAATGTTCGTTTTTACTTCCCTTGGAGTTTGCAAAACCGAATAACATATATCTATAGTAGTTAGTATAGTAGCGTCTGTTGCTCTTATGAGGTTTTGTAATCTGTTTCTTTCCGTTTTTGCTCGATGAGAGTCGAATAAATCAAGAAACGCCCACCTGTTTGAGTTTGGCAAATGAGTCACAGTATTTAGGTAAATTTAGATAATTCGTGGTTATTTGGTAACTTAATTATTTTGCAGTTTTCTATTTCACTAGACATGCAAGGATATTCAAATCTGTTAATATTTAAAAGAAAATCTTATTATTCGTTTAGTTGTTATATGTATTCAACGCTTCATTCATGTTACATACAAACTTAGAATCACGTTAATTAAAAGAAATAATTTCTCCACCCTCAGTATCTTATTGTTATATTGCCTTTTTTATTTACAATTGCATTTCATCCATAAAATACAGAACATGTTTTCTTATTCCACACCGTCAACTGTAATTCGTTTCCAGATTAAATGTCTTTTTTGACTCTTCCTTTTATTATGTTCATTCGTTCCCTCATTCGCAGTATTATAATATTCTGTCATTATTTCTTTTCATTTCCTTTGATATCTCTTTCTATCCCAACAATCATCGCAGCATTCTCCGTTATTATTTACCATGACTGGGCCTTACGAGGGTACGAAGGGTAGAAGACAAATCTTCCCTTCCCGGCTCCAACACGCTCATAATCGGCCTGGGAACTTCCTCATTGAAGTGATGAGCGCAGCAGTTACTTCAAGGTGAACAGTTTTTGCAGAGGCGTCGTCTTTATGACGGTAAAGGTGCATTTCATGATGGGGTGGAGGGTCTCCCCGTTGAAGGGTTAGATGGGCCTGTAACACTGTAATGGATGTGCGGTGGAGTGAAGAGTTACAAGGTTTTATCTCGCACACCCTCATCGTATCATGCTGTTTAATCTTTCTTAGTTTCTTCTCTCCTCTGTATGTTTCCCATTAGTCTCCCTCCCCCATCCCCATCTCTCTCTCTCTCTCTCTCTCTCTCTCTCTCTCTCTCTCTCTCTCTCTCTATGTGCATGAGCGCTCGCGCACTCTCCCGGTCATTCAGAGTAAATGAATAAGTTGATAAAACTTACAGAACCTTTCTGTTTAATCTTGATCGATATTTTATCAGTATAATTTACTGTTATTACCAACTGTCAAATGCCCCACTGTTGTAGTACCATGGTGTCGCACTGTTCAGTACCCAAGGCCGTTCAGGCCTTTAACTCTAATTTAAAAGAAAAAAAAAGGGGGGACTATATTAACTAGAAGTATTCGTGTCCATAACCCAGCCATATTGCCCGAGACCTTATATTTATCGAAGCATAGAATATCGAAGGTTTAAGTAGGGTTCTTTATTATACTGAAGCATCCTTCACCAGTGACAATTTTTATGCCTTGAACCTTCTCTGCCCTGGCACCCAAAACAAAGATAGGACTACGACTACGTCACACCACTGTTTTAACTACAGAATCATGGCTGAATCACAAAACAGAGAATATCCATAATATTAGCGCTTAATTTAGGAAATTCCTTCTTATTAGCTTCCTAGGTTATTTTAACTACAGTGATATATCCCAGAGAATTTTGTTAAAGGTATCCAGAATTCTAACTCCTGGCGCAAGTATCCCTTGTATTATCATCTTATAGGGATATCGCATAAGATCAGAGGACGTATTCTTTACACGCCACATAGCTATCTACACCCCTAATAGCATTTACGCTTCGAGAGGGGAAAGTGGCAAGAATTGTAGGAGAGCCGTTATTAAGGCAACACTCCTACTCGTACTGTGATTGAGCGCCAGCACGCCGCCGTGTGGCACCATCTAGTCATTCTTTATAGCGTTAATAAGGTGCTACAGATACATTACATTAGGTAGGGATTCATTTATCCTTTGTCAAAGGAGGGTGGGTCCATCTGGACGATATGGCTACCTCACCCAAAAATATATTTTTCGCTTCGCTCAAAATACGTTTTTTGGGCTCAGGCCCTGTCGTCCTGATGGAAGTTTACCAGAGCATTAATGTATCTGTGGATTTTCCATAGTGCCAATCACCTCGAGATAAAATTTTCCTTGGTCGTCTAGACCTAGAGACATGTGGTGTTACCGTCATACACCCTTCAACTGATCATGGACTATGTCAGTGCTTCCTGCCCCCTACAGGGATGAGTCATGGAAGACTCCAGGAAAAAACCCAAGGATTGTGAGTTCAAGGAACAATTTAGCACACAAGTTGTATATTAGTGTCATCCTATACGTAAAACATAGTTTGCATTCTGAAAGGAACAAACTTGTATAAGTTACTGACGCCTCCCTCAGTCTGCTTGTTCATTGTAGACAAGTTAGACAGGTTAACATTTATGTAGGAAAAGTAAAGTCAGTAAGTTAAACAGGTTGGTAAGGTCAGTCATTACCAAGGACTGAACTTAAAAGCATAACATATAATTGTGATGATTGTTTGCTTAGAAACAGAATTATTCTGAATATTTTCCAAAAATAGAAGGATAAAAAGTAGCTCTGACACCCTTTATTTGCATTTAGAAATTTGAGGGCGAAATGAGACGCAAAATTTTCTAACTGTGTTTATTAACAGACAGTATATAGAAATCATGGGTAGTAACATATACAATCAAATAAGAATTTTCTTTGAAAATATTGCGTGAATGCATAATAATTAGTAATAACAGAAAAAAATGTTAAAGTTTCATCTGAAAAGGAAACACGAGCCACTCTATGGGAAATATAGTAATATATCACTATTGTCTCTGTTGTTACAAAAGAAACACTTGCATATGAATACGCATGGCACATGTGTCAGTCTTTTATGCTTTAGTCACCTCTGTATTTTGAACAGTCTATAGTGTCACATACTGGACACATCACTAAACATGATACACTGTAAGAGTTCATCATGCACACCCTTCACTAAAAGTCCCAATTAGTGCACTGTTCTTTGCAGAAATCAAGCGGCAGGTTTTAGAACACTACCTGCTGCCACCACATAGTATTTGATCTCTGGTACTTGTTTTGCGTACTGTTTAAAGAAGACCCTGGATAACTTCCATCCAGTGTAGGCGCGAAGATTCTCAAAACACATGTTTTGGAAGAAGTTCAGAGATGAAGCAACCTTTCTTGAATCATGACCTGCGGATGTACTGTCGAGATCCGCTCTGCGAATAAAATAGGTGATCTTCGCCCTTAGTTGTTTCAAGGTCAACGTTGAACCTGATGTTTCTCCCCTGAAAAGCTGACCTCCCTTAAAAACTGAAATTCTACAAAGTTAGACCTTTAGGCATTCTACTGGACATAGAGATGCTTCTTCCTTCAGAGGACAGATTCTCCAGGGACCCCACCTTTTAGTGGGCAGCTCGTTCTTGGCGAGAAACGCTGGGTCCGGAAAAAGGTTCAGTTCTCCGCAGTCTGTGAACTGAATGTGGCCATCATCCCTCGAAAGGGCCACTATTTCGCTAACTCTGGCTCTCGAGGCTAGTGCAAATAAGAATATCACCTTTTGAGTCAAGTCTTTCAGAGAGCAATCTTCGTTGTTCAATTTTGGTGCTAAGTGAAGAACCTTATCCAAGGACCATGAAATGGGCCTCGGAGGAGCTGCGGGTCGAAGTCTAGCGCAGGCTTTCAGAATCTTGTTGAAGATCTCATTGGAGAAGTCCACCTTGAAGGCATACAGCAAGGGTCTGGTCAGGGCAGATTTACACGTAGCAATCGTGTTGGCTACTAAACCTTGTTCATGGAGATGGATGAAGAAGGACAAACAGAATTCCGTTGAAATCTGCTTTGGTTTCTTTGCCTTGACAAAAGCAACCCATTTCTTCCAGGAAGACTCGTAATGCCTCCTCGTTGATTTCGACTTGTATTCTTCTAAAAAGTTAATACTGTCTCTTGAAATCATGAACCTTTTCTTGACTGCTAAGGAGAGAAAATCATGAGATGAAGGTTCCGGGTTTTCTGTGATGAAGCTGACAGTCGACTTCTGCACTTGCTGAGTCAGAACTGGATCCGGCAACGAAATTAGTTTCAGTTGTAGTTCCGTTATCAGGGAGAACCAGACGCTGTTGTGCCACTTGTGAGCCACTATTGCTGCTGTTCCCTGGAAGGATCTCAGTTTGTTGAGGACTTTCAGCAGAAGGTTGGTTGGAGGGAACAGGTAGATCTTGGACCATCTGTTCCAGTCTAGGGACATCGCATCCGTTGCTTCTGCTTGAGGATCCTTGTATGGGCTACAAACCAGGGTAGCTTCTTGTTGTTGCTCGTTGCAAAGAGATCTATCTGCAGTCCTGGGACTTTGCGTAAGATGAAGGAGAATGATCTTGTGTCTAGGGACCATTCTGACTCTATCGGGTTGAGCCTGGATAGAGCGTCTGCCGTTACATTGTGGAACCCTTGAAGTTGGACTGCTGATAAGTGCCATCTCTTCTTCTCCACCAGGCAGAAGATCGCCAATATCACTTGGTTGATTTGAGGCGATCTCGAGCCCTGTCAATTCAGGCATCTCATTACAACCTCGCTGTCTAGTACCAGTCGGATATGGATTGAGCAGTGAAGTTTCAGTTTTTTCAGTGAGAGAAAAACTGCCATGGCTTCCAGAAAATTGATGTGGAAGGTCTTGAAGAGGGAGGAACAGGTTCCTTGGACTTTCCGATGGTGAGAGTGGCCTTCCCACCCTTCCTTTGGGGCATCCGTGTGAACGGTGACTGAAAGTGGAGGCAGTTGAATGGGTACCTTCTTCTTCAGGTACTTGGCCTCCGACCATGGCTTGAGGAGGGATCGCAGACGAGTTGGTATTGGTCTTTTCAGATCTCTTCGAGCGTTTGATGCTAAGAAGGAACTTCCATCAGGATAACATGGCTACCTCACCCAAAAATAGATTTTTCGTTTCGCTCAAAATCCGTTAATTTAACCTATAGCCTACAGAAAGTGTATCAGCAGTTCGTTGATCTCTCTATACATATTGCGTCACTCAACTCTATACTGCACCTACTTTCCAGCTATCGGTATATTCAGGGCCTTTATATTCCTGGTGCCTCTTTCACACTATCTGTACCAACCGTGTGTCACAATTGTATATAATTATTTTGTATATATTATGCTTGTAACTGCGCTCTTCCCTCGCACTAAAAAGTACCTGAATGATCATGTCTCCGTTTTGCTCTGTAACATTGTCTGTCTCTCGAACAGGTTATGTCCTGTTGCCTTGAGGTTTTGTATATAAAGAAGAGTGTTCCTTAATACACAACTCAGTTGATTGCATCCTGCCTTTGAGTTCACAACCCTCACTCGGCACTGTCACATTGGTGACCCTGGAAGTCGACTCGCTCCACTGCCTTCCACCCCCACCTCCCTCGCCCCTCCATCGTTGGTACTATGATGGACTCTACTACAACAGTTGGCGCTGTGGCCGCCCCATTGAAACTTTCACCGTTCGCCAGCGGAGAGGCGTTTGCTTGGTTTCAGCGCGCAGAAGTCCAGTTTCGTATCAGGGGCGTGACTCGCTCAACCACCAAAGCGGATTATGTTCTCGCGGCGATACCCGAGGACACCTTCCCAGAAATATCCGACTGGCTTTGTAAACAAGGAGACACCCCAATAGCGTATGACGCCCTCAAAACATACCTTCTGCAGCAGTACTCGCCGTCGCCAGCCTCCCGTATAGCAAAGCTTTTTCAGGTATCGCAACAACCGTTGGGGGACCAAAGGGCTTCGCTTACCCTCAGGGAAATGACCAGTATCGCTCGCCTTCAACCTGCCGCAGACGGCTCTCCTCGTGAGGTGAACCTACTTCGTGCCCTTTGGATACGCCGTTTACCCGAACCTGTACACGCTGCCATACCCAATGTCGATAGTTTACCCATAAAGGACTTGATGACCAAAGCCGACGCCCTTATGGACAGCCACTTCAAGACCTCCATCAACGCCTCCACCCCTGACGACGAGGATGCCTATTCAACGTCAACCGAAGCTGACATGAATGCTGTAGGACATACACGCCTACCCCGTGACGTGCCGAAGCGGCGACAAAGCCGCCCACCACCCACCAATCACTCGCGCCCCAACGAACGACTTCTACAGCCACTTACTACCTCCCATCCGCCGCAGTTTTGCTACTACCACTTCAGATTCGGGGCAACCGCAAAGAAATGTGCCAAGGATTGCCAGTGGCCAAAAAACGTGTAAGTAGGCCATCGCTTGTGGCGGTGGCCTCCCATGTTTCTAATCTTTTCTTTTTACAGGATGCAGGAACGGGCGTGTGATTTTTGGTAGACACGGGTGCTTGTCGTTCTCTTTTGCCAAGGAAACTCTTCAAGGCACGATGTAGTCTGTCTACATCTGCCGACGTCTGCTTGGTAGCTGCCAACGGATCTGCGATACCCACCTACGGTTACGAGAACCTCACATTATCGTTCGGAAACGGTAAATTCAATTGGAAGTTTCTCGTTGCTGACGTCACAATGCCAATCCTCGGTGCGGATTTCCTCTCTCATTTCCACCTTCTGGTCGATGTCGCCCACCGACGATTGGTCAACGCAGACTCGTACTTGTCGACACCTCTTCAACCCGCCCCCTCTAACCTCGCTCTCCACATCAGCGCAGCCACGGATGCCTACGCCCACCTCCTCACGTCGTACCCGGAAGTTTTCCGTCCAGAACTTCGCCAAACGCCCACGGTTCCTGCCAAGCACAGTATTTATCACCATATCAAGACGACAGGACCCCCAGTCTTCGCAAAATTCAGACGTCTGGCACCGGAACGATTGGCAGCCGCCAAACAGACGATCGCCGAAATGGAGGAAATGGGCCTTTGCCAAAAGGCCTCCGGCCCATGGTCGTCACCCTTACACATCGTTCTGAAGAAAGACGACTCCCTCCGTCCGTGCGGGGATTACAGGCGCCTGAACATGCAAACAGAACCGGATCACTACCCCCTCCCAAACATTGCCGACGTGACCTCCTACCTGCACAAAGCGAAGGTTTTCTCTACGCTCGACCTCCTGAAGGGGTATTATCAGGTGCCTATGAACCCAGAAGATATCCCCAAGACCGACATCACTACTCCGTTTGGTACATACACCTTCAATTACTCCTGTTTTGGCCTTCGTAATACTGGGGCAACGTTTCAACGTCTCATGGATGGCATCTTAGGTGACCTCCCTTTCTGTGAATGTTATGTGGACGACATACTTGTGTTCTCCTCCTCAAAAGAGGAACACCTCCGTCACCTGCGCATCGTGCTCGACCGCCTGCAACAAAACGGCCTTATAGTCCGGTACGACAAGTGTACCTTTGGCGCCAACGAAGTGTCGTTCTTAGGGCACCGTATCACTCCTGAAGGAGTCCATCCCCTCCCTGAGAAGGTAGCAGCCGTTCAGAACTTCCCCGCGCCCTCGACCGTCAAAGCTCTGCAGGAATTCTTGGGCATGATCAACTATTATCACCGTTTTCTGCCAGCCATTGCCGCCACTCTTGCTCCCCTCTACGCCTCCCTCAAGGGCAAGCCAAAGGACCTGAAGTGGGGCCCTATCAACTGCTGCGGCTCTCACTTTTCCTACCCCACACGCCCCTCTCCTTCTCTCCACCGATGCCAGCGACGTCGCTATTGGTGCAGTACTCGAGCAGGTGGTCAAAGGCTCGCCCCGCCCATTGGCCTTCTTCAGCAGAAAACTGTCCAAGGCAGAATCGGGTTATTCTACCTTCGATCGAGAATTGCTGGCGGTGCACTTGGCTGTCCGTCACTTTCGCCATTTCTTAGAAGGTACGCCCTTCGTCATTCGCACAGACCACATGCCTCTGGTGCACGCCTTCACTCGACAGTCTGACGCCTGGTCCGCCCGTCAACGCCGACATCTCTCCGCCGTGGCTGAATACAATTGCACCCTCCAATACGTCCCTGGCAAAATGAATCCCGTTGCCGATGCCCTGTCAAGAAACACGTTGGCTGCCGTTCAACTGGGATTGGATTACAACGCCCTGGCTGAAGCCCAACGACAGGATCCAGAGTATCAAGCTTGTAGGACATCCTGCACGTCCCTCCGTTGGGAAGATTTTCCCCTCGAAGACTCCAACACCACCCTCCTCTGTGACGTCAGTACTGGTAGACCGCGACCTTGGATTCCTGCTCCCATGCGCCGACAGGTGTTTGATTTTATTCACGGCCTTTCACATCCCTCGTGCCGTTCTACTGCACAGCTGCTGAAGGCAAAATTCATTTGGCACGGCATATCTAAGGATGCTAAGGATTGGGTCCGCGCCTGTACTTCTTGCCAAACTTCCAAAGTACATCGACACACGGATTCAGGAGTGGGCACCTTTCCTCAACCTCAGCGTCGTTTCGCACACATTCACGTCGACGTTGTAGGCCCCCTACCCACATCACAAGGACATCGTTACCTGTTTACCGTCATCGACCGCTCCACTTGTTAGCCTGAAGCCATTCCCATGGAAACTGCAACGTCCGCCTCATGTACATCTGCCTTACTCTCTGGATGGATTTCAAGATTCAGTATCCCTGAGCATATTACTTCTGACAGGGGAACCACTTTCACCTCTCAATTGTGGACGTCATTAGCGAATCTCCTGGGCATCACCCTACATCAGACAACGGCCTACAACTCCGCTACCAATGGAATGGTTGAACGTTTTCATCGCACCCTCAAAGTAGCTTTGATGTCCCGCTGCAAGGATTGCAACTGGTTTACTCAGCTTCCCTTGGTCCTCCTGGGACTAAGGACCAATCCTAAAGACGCCCTCGACGTCTCGGCAGCTGAAATGGTGTATGGTAACCCGTTGGTCGTCCCTGCCGAATTTTTTCCTTCTACAACCTCCTCCGACGATCTCCAGCGCATACGTCACGTCGTGGGAAAATTTACTCCGTGCCGCCAGACTTACAAGCCCCCAGCGAAGCATCACATACCAACGGACTAGCACTCTGCAACGCACGTCTTCCTGCGCAACGACACTAGCAAGCCACCACTAACGCCCCCTTACACGGGCCCTTTCCTTGTGATCCAACGCAGTCCGAAAGCATTCCTACTAAACATTCAGGGCAAAGAAGACTGGGTCTCCATTGATCGTCTAAAACCTGCTTATCATCTGCCAGATGACCCGCCTACAGTTTGCCTCTCTAGATCAGGGCGCCCTATTTAACATGTACAGTATGTCATTTTTAGGGGGGGAGCCATGTACCAACCGTGTGTCACACAATTGTACATAATTATTTTGTATATATTATGCTTGTATCTGCGCTCTTCCCTCGCACTAAAAGGAACCTGAATGATCATGTCTCCGTTTTGCTCTGTAACATTGTCTGTCTCTCGAACAGGTTATGTCCTGTTGCCTTGAGGTTTTGTATATAAAGAAGAGTGTTCCTTAATAAACAACTCAGTTGATTGCATCCTGCCTTTGAGTTCACAACCCTCACTCGGCACTGTCACATATCTGTCAGTTACTGGCTGCCTTACAATTACACTAAACCTTGTATCATTGCTGTATGTCCTCCTTTTTAACGGTTCTTAATTTCTATTAAGAGATATATTAGTGAAAGAGTTTTTTTTCTTTAGGGCTTCAACCTACTTTCTTTAATTTGCATTCAACTATAATACTTCGCTTCCGTAATGGAAAGTTAGCTCTTTAGCCTTTTCACATAGTACAACTTTGGTTTCCTGAAAAAATTCAAACAATCCCTATTGTCCACCCCTATCCTCCTTGGTTCCTATCTTCCTTCACCTATTCTGTGTCCCAGCTCTTACCATCATCGATCTTCATGCATTCATTATCCTCTCTCCTTGAATTCCATATCCCCTAATAACCTTCTTCACACTTACTCTCAACTTTCTCCCATTTCAAATATTTTCAAACTCTTACACTGTTATCAGAAGTTACCTGCGATTTCATACCTCTTCGACCATACTATTCATAAAAAAATATATATAAAAGTTGAAGGCATATAACGAGATTCACTTCCAGCAAATCAATATTATAGTTGATAAGCAAAAGATCCTTAACACCTTAAACATTTATGCTCTAGTAATGATATCGGAGACTTATTCTATGACCATTTATCTTTTTCCCTTTCTTTTCAGACTTTTCACATACCGGTTTCATATCGTTATTATATTGTGACGGGCCGAGAGAGGAGTTGTGAAATCAAAGGCAGATTGGAAACGACTGAGTTATATTGTTGTGGAACACTCTCCTTATATACAAAACCTCAAGGCAACAGGACATGACAAGTTCACAAGACAGACAATATCACAGAGGAAAAACCAGACAGGAATTTTCATGTTCGTTTTAGTTCGAGGGAGGAGCGAAGATACAAGCATAATATATACAAAGGGAATTATGTACAATTGTGTGAAACACGGTTGGTACAATATTCAGCATTGCAAGCCCAGCTGCATCCCCAGATGAGAAAATAGAATGATACAACCTAAGGGCCTCTACTAAGAAAGCAGCTCAGTAAGAGAAAGGTAAAAAAATAATGAAAGAATAATAAGAGTAATAACAAATACAAATTAAATGAAGATCGGTAACCAAAATATAGCAAAGTTAAAGAGTATAAGCCTTCCTAAATTTGGAAATTTTTCTGCGATTGAAGGAGAATAAACATATTTCTTAACATTGAATTTTCAACCAAGGATGATACCTAAAACCTCAAATGAGCAGCGTGAAGTCAAAGAAACATTGTCAATTTCAAGACCTAGTTTGTCAGGGAGGGGTAATGATTTTTTTTTCTTTTCTTTTCTTTTTTTTTTGTTTTTTTGCTTCACAGCCAATAATATGCAGCATACACTAGTTGATGGCTCTCTGCAAGTTAATATGCTGCAGCTACAGGAAGATGGTATTTATATATATATATATATATATATATATATACACACACAAACATATATATATATATATATATGTATATATATATATATATATATATTTATATATATATATATACATATATATATATATATATATATAGAAGCATCGCCTGCTTGAGCAACAAGCTTATTTTGATAACTTAACCACGTAATGGACCAAAGACCAAAGCCCACATTCCTGTAGCCATTATAATATCCATTAATACTAACGTTAACAATCTATTAGGTAGAAATTATAGATCTAAAAAAAGAGTCTACTTCATAATCAACATGGTGAAAAAGCAATAGTTAAATTAGCAGCAATCATGCCAACTTCATGATCTGTATTTAGCCATTTCTGTGACAAGGGAAAATATAAGAAAAGAATCATAAGAGGCCAAGCCTTTGTATAAGCCAAACTTTAATAACTAATTAATCATTTGAGTATATGAATTCAGTCATTTTGCCAATATATACCCAAAAACTTTAAGCAATATGGCATGTATTCAACAGGGAAGAGCTGCAATAGCCATATTTATATCATGCTTTAAAAACATTACCAGTTTTCCAATATGTACAATTAAACCTGTGTTTTCGTTATCATACGAATAATATATCAGTTGTCTCACACACACACACACACACACAC
>NC_090761.1:2033311-2038311 GCF_036898095.1 Palaemon carinicauda
CGTTGGCCTCTAAAGTGTGTTGACATGAAGAGCGAACAGCTTGATTCTTACACTCTTGTTGACTGGTAAAACTTTTGCCGAGAAGTGTGTGAACTAGTGTTGATTTTGGACAATAAGAAAATTGTCGGACCAGGGCACATTTTGGAAGTAGATGAGAGCAAGTTAGGCAAGAGAAAGTATAACATCGGGCATAAAGTCAAAGGAACCTGGGTCTTTGGGGGCATTGACCGGGAAACAAGTGAGACTTTTTTCGAAGTGGTTAAGGAACGTAACATGCAAACGTTGATCTTGGCGCTCCAAGAGCACGTTCTTCCCGGGACCACTATCATTTCCGATTGCTGGAAAGGATACGCCAGGGTCAAAGACCATGATTTTAAACATGATACAGTCAACCACAGTGTTAACTTCGTTGATCCTAATGACCCGACCGTACATATGAACACTATAGAATCGCAATGGCGGGTTCTCAAAAGGAGCTTGCTACCAAGATTCGGTACCCAGGAATCGTTGTACAACAGCTATTTCGCGGAATACTGTATCAGGAAGCGATATATAGAGAAGTTCGTATGTTCGTTCAGGGCATTTCTACAGCTCATCAAGCACGTTTACCCGCTCAAAGCCAGTCCTCTCTTCTTGCTGATTCCTGAATCTCTTCCCTCCACAATCCGTCCTCCCGCTAACGCTACTAACGTTCGGCCAAGTAACGTTCGGCCATCCAGCAGTCGTTCTTCCGCAAGCGACACCCAACCTTCCACTAGTCGTAAAAATTCAAGTCCTCCTCCTAATCCTCCACCCCGGAAGAGGTTTAGGCGCAAGAACCCGAGGATTTTGGTTTTAGCGACATAGAATATTAAGGTAAGCCTGAGTAACTTTTTTATTGTGACAATGTGGTTAAGATATAATTTTGAGTGCTAACCATACCTTTTTTTGTGTATTAGAGAGACTTACGAAGGGGGTCCGGGGGCTTGCCCCCGGATAGGGGTTGTAACCTGGGAACTACTAGGTTTGGTTAGGTTGGGTTTGTGGGGTTTGTGTGTTAGCGACAGTGGTTGGGGAGTCACAGGGGAGCGTTAGCCCCCCACCCCCGGTTAGGTCACGAGGAAGGTAAGGACATGGCTTGTAGGACAGGTTAGAAGGAGAATTTTGGGTTAGTTGTCCATTTTTCCCGCACGTTTCCAACATCCATGACCAGAGTGGTACTCGTATGTAGATTGTTGGGACAAGCATTTACAAAACTAGAGAATTTAATATTATTTCATTCTGTGATCATTTCCTTGAAAAATACCGATTTCGGACTTTTTTACTTTATTTGCGGCCGGTCCGAGGCCTGTCCCCATAAACTACAAAGGCTCCTATTTATGTTTATATTTATATGTATACATATATATACATATATATATACATGTATATATATATATATATATATACATACATACATACATATATATATATATATATATATACATATATATATATATGTATAATATATATATATATATATATATATGTATACATATATACATATATATATATATATATATGTATGTATGCAAATTATATATGTACACACACACACACATATATATATATATATATATAATTTATATATATATATGTGATGCTCGGATATATATATATATATATATATATATATATATATATAATATATATATATATATATATATATATATTTATATATATATATATGTGACGCTCGGGAATATATATATATATATATATATAGGCCTATATATATACATATATATACATATATATACATATATATATATATATATATATACATACATACATATTACGGCCGGTGAATTACGTAAATTCCCGAGCGTCAAAACTCACTAGTTTTATTCTACATAAATCTGATACACACGAGAAAATACCTCGATACCTCGAGCTTTGAGAATGATAGGCAGCTCCTAGATAGATAGCCTATATGAACAATAAATATCCAAAGGTCTCTTTACGTTGTACTCAAAACAAAAATGGCTGAGTATTTACCATAAATGGAACTCTGCTAAAATCAACTGAAACTGAAACAAATATTGGTGATTGAAATAATACACACTTTTACAAAAATAAATATATTATATAATAAGGACTAACAATCCCAAGGAATTAACATAAAAAATAAATCATTTGAAATTTAAATCAAAACTAGATATGAGACTTATGACAAATCACTTCAGAAAATAATACAAACATTTATTTCACTGGAAATTAATTTTATGAAAATATCTAATTTTGACAATTTATGAACAAGAGTTAATACTAATGAATACACGAAAATGAAATATACATATATGTAACGGTTACACTTACGCCCTTTGGTTCACACAAGCTTACAAAATTGTGAAGCAATTCACGTATGAGAGGAGACTTGTGAGAGGATTGGCTGAATGATGGCTTTCTTATATCAGGCTGGAATTCTGTCGGTCATACCTTGCTAGGCCCTTATCAATGCATCTAGAACCTTCAAGCAAATTCAAGCAATGCATTACATATGGTCTGGAAGCTTGAGGGCAAGGCTTATGGCGCCAAAGTTGCCAACTTGGTAATATGGAAGAAGGGTACTACAAACACATGGTGAAGGTAACCTCTCAGTTAACTCCATCCACCCTCTGTTGTAACATTACAAAGCATACCTAAATGAGATAACATAAGACTTCGTAACAAAACTACGAAATGAAAATCTAATTCTTTAAAATAACGTAAATGTACATATATGGAACTGAATTAAAAAAAAAAATATTAAAGAAATTACGACAGACTTATGTAATTTACATAGATTACTTAATCCTACATGTGTGAGACCCACCTTACGAGCTGGTAATACGTTTCTTAAATATACAAATAAAATACATGAATACAATATTTACCTTCATGAAGATCAGCTTCGTAAGTATATATATATATATATATATATATATATATATATATATATATATATATATATATATATACTATATATATATATATATATATATATATTCTGAGATATAAAAAGCGAAGGAGTAATTGACTATCATTTGCAATGTCCACTGTTAAGTTCCAAGCTTGCCATCCACCAGTTGACATGTAGGAGAAATAGAGACAAAGAAAAATGAATAAGAACTAGAGGTTTACACTAAGGAGCCTCATTATTGTAAAGTAATTAATACTCATACTGTTCTGGAGATCGACAACAGATGGCTTTCGGATTGAGAGATGTAATGGTCGCTTGGTGTTCTTTCAGCCGGCTCGATCTTTCCCACGGCTCTGTTTTGGTCCGGAACAAACGCTCATCTGCTCCACACAATTACAATATCTGACACCCTCAAGAGTATCTATATGTTACTTTGCAAGGGCGATAAAAAAAAAAAAACTATGATTTTAGTTTTCATTTAGAATTTTGCAATTATAGGAAAGATTGATTTTACTTTATATGTGCCAACCGGATTTTTAGCCAGCATTATGTCATGTTTAGCCTAATTTCATCGTAAATCCAAAGCGGCTAACACAGAAAATAATCATACAAAAATGCAGATTCCCTTTCCCTTGGAAGGAAATGCCATCATGTAATGGTAATAAACTTGACTACTAATATATGAATGTCATCAGCTTCATACCAAATAAGGATTATAACTCTATCAATCACAAAGGATTGATACCAAGAGCCTACTCTTATATGAAACGAAACAAAGAACAATCTCAACTTTGTTCATTTCTTATTACTGATGATAGTACAATATATACAGACATACAGACACACACACACACACACACACATATATATATATATATATATATATATATATATATATATATATATATATATATATGTATGTATATATATTTATATATATATATATATATATATATGTATATATATATTTATATATATATATATATATACATAAATATAAATATATGTATATATATATATATATATTTATATATATATATGTGTGTGTGTGTGTGTTTGTGTGTGCGTGTCTGTATGTGTGTGTGAGTGTGTGTATGTATATATACTTATATGTATTTATGTGTGTGTACTTGTTTATATATAAATATCTATATCTATAAGGGGATTGGTAAAGAAATCTTAGACCATACCATGCTAGGTGGCATTTCTTAGCAATCCATATTTGACAACGGTTATACGAGTATAAGCGGATGAGCAACCTGGCGGAGTAATGAGAACTTTAAGTTTGGAGGAAATGCCCCGCTAAATCTTGCTAAAGTCACTGGCAGCAAGGTGACGGACTAGGTTTAAGGGGAGAGACAAGATATCTCTTGGGCTTCTACTCTTGGTGCTAGGTGGATGATCTTACTGGAATCAGTATGGAACGGCAGGGGTCACTTAGCGTAGTTATATAGGCACTGCCCATCACAAGGAACTCGCTATCCTTTAATGAATGTAGCCAATTAATCCTCTAAAGATTTCTTCATTCTATTGAAAGAGAAAATGACAAAATGGCTCCTAGTTTCGGCCGAAGCAGGGTGCTAGGAATCTCCCAGTTTATAAATACTAATGAAAAACTGAAAATTAGTAATTGGAATGTTAGAACCAGGAATCCGATTGAGAAGCTACAGCAAGTGGAGGATGAATTTATGAAATATAGTTTTGATATCTTGGCCCTAGATGAAACACGTTGTAAGGGGATTGGTAAAGAAATCTTAGACCAAGTATTATATGTAATACTCAGAAAGAACAGATGGAGTTAGAAGAGAAAGGGTAGAAATGGTAATGACACCAAGAGCAGAAAAGTCATTAGCGGAATGGAGAGCTGAATATAGTAGATTGTTACTTGCAAATTTAAATCAGAGCACTGTGATATGAGTATTATAGATTGTTATGCACCTAAAAATAATTCCCCTGAAGAAAGGAGAGATGAATACTATGAAGATCTGCAGAGTGTAATAAATGAGATCTCAAAGAGAGATATGAAAATTATAATTGGTGACTTCAGTACTAAAGTTAGAAGGAATATCAATGTTTAGAG
>NC_090761.1:2048311-2095811 GCF_036898095.1 Palaemon carinicauda
GGTAGCACCTCTTGGCCAGAGAAGCAATAGTTACAGTAAGAATTACGTGGTTATTGGACTCCTTGTAAGTGGATACAGGTGAAGGGTCAGGCTTGGTGAAAATGGTATGTTCCACACATCGTCCCCATTCATACATGAATTAGAATGGAAAGGGATGCCATATATATATATATATATATATACTCCTTTCACCATACTGTATCCTTCAAGGTCTTTGGTCTTATAAAACCTTTGATGCTCAGTCTAGGATCGGTGCTAGGAGATAAAAGGAGGCCAATCAATGCAGACGTATGTCCCTTGCTGTCAGACGGGGATTCCTTGACTAAAAAATTCCCTCCCTCTTCCATCTAAACTTTAGTCCATACCTACCCTGCTGATATCATCTCTTGAGATGTGACAGAGGTGGAGAGGTGTTGGATTTTGTACTTGAAGTCTTGCATAACCTTCTCTGGCGTTCTCCCTTAGGCTCTTCATTGGTTGTTGCTGGAATGGAACATGAGTCTGCACTTAACTTGGTCGAACTTGTGCACATTAGGCAGCTTTCATATATATATATATATATATATATATACATACATAGGGTTCAGTCAAGCTGTTATGATCTCCATATCATTACAGGTTCTTTTATTATCTAAAATAATGTTTCCGACAACAATTAAATAAAATATGGGAAATTAATAAAAAAAAAGAAACTTATAAAAAATAAAACACATTTATTCACAAACTTATAAAGAATATCAATGTTACTTCGTTGGTTACTTTAACTGATAAATCAAATCAATCAAAACATTAAGAAAAAGGGGGAACAGCAGTAAGGTAGAAATACTTAAGGAATGTTGAACAGTTTTCTGCCGATGCTGAAATGATAATTGTTCTCCTCCATCAAGACCGAGTGATGGAGCTTACAGGCAGACTATTAGCCTGGTGTGACAGCTACCTTTGTGTCACTTACTGCAGGTGAGTGTTCCTACACACAAAAGTCACTAGCATTATAGATCTGGTACAGGTAGGATATACGCTGCCCATGAAACCGTGACCCTCTTCCTGGAGGAAGTGACAAAGCTAACCATAATTTGGGATTATTTGTAATCTCATAGCACTGGTGTAAATGATTACCTGAGGAGGACATAATAGAGATCATTCAAGTGCTGGGGGTTCTATTACCTTCATGTTTTCACACTCTTTAAAAGTACCGATCAGTCTCGAGCATCAGTTTGATCCTATTAGTCTGGGTAAGTTGTCACAAAGATGCATTATGATTCATCCGGCCACTGCAGTGCTACGTAAGTGGGAATCTAAATCTCGCATGTTATCATCAGAATTTTCCCATTAGGTCCAGCTGCAACAAAAAAAAAAAAAAAGTGTCCAAACACTTCCTTCTGGCTTTGTAAGGCTTCACTCCTCCAGATATGAAATTGATCAGGACATATCTTAGCCTTCTAAGGGAAGAACTCACAAGCCTATCCCGTCATTAACTATCCAATTCACTTGTTGTGTATTTGGAGATTAAGGTAGGGTCTGAAGATGACGGACTACCTTTGCTACTCTCTACCTTATGGATGTTGCCAATAGTGCGTTGGCCCCCTTTCTTTGGTCCAGTAGTTGTAAAACTTCCAGGTACCTCATGGGACTTAGTATAATTTACGTCTAAGATATTACATTCAGCCTAAGTCTCGAGGCGGTAGAATGACATGCGGGTCAAACATTGGATGTTGGTGAGTTACAACACGCAGTACCTTTCTTGAAGACTATGACTGCCAGGAATCAACTCCTCCATTCTCCTGGCGAAGGATACGATGGTCTATGTCTTACCAAATGTATAATTTCATTTGACTGGTTTGACACCTCCATAACCCTCCTCTATTCTGGGTAACAGGTTTTTAGTGTCCTAGTACTGGCTTCCTTTTATACAAGTACTGGACCAGGCACTAGCAGCTTTTACATCCCTATTATTAGCTGTTAAGGTGTTGTTTGAGACATCTTTCTAACCCCTGTACAGGACCAGGAAAGATAACATGTCCAGGGAAGTAACGAACCTTCCGGTTTGTTTCTAAGGGACTTCATCTCATATCTTAAATATTAATACACTGAGGAATAAATATTAAATTTTGAAATTAGTATGTAACTTCCCTAACTATACAAACCTGAATGTTTTGAATTAAAATTCACACTCTGCTATCTATCTGAGTCCTATGCCTAGACACAAAAGTGATTATTCTGTGACAGCTGGGTTGGTGGGGCTTCCCCTCTGTGACACAGTTCATTAACTAACCACCTTGCTAACTATTCAATGGCCCTTTTAGTGCATTTGAAGATATCTCAATATATTACATGACTTAATTTTGTACAGCTACGATAAAATTCTTTTTAATTCTGTTTCTATGAAACCATGTTATTTACTGTCTCGCCCTTAGGATATATTGAAAGCTTAGTATATGTTACCCATACATTGCAAGAGCCAGTGTAAACTTGTAAGCTTTATTCTACATTGGAGGAAAGGTCCCATAAGTGGTAAAGGCAGTTGAAATATCACCCCTGTTGGATACCAGAAAAAGAAGATGATTTCCTTGTACCTGCTATGTTTTATGAGAAACTCTTAAGATTACCGGTTTACAGCCCCATACGCTGAATCATGAATGCAAAGAGAAAACAGTTAGGTAGACTTACTAAACCTTGGGGTTTTAAATGTTAATGGACGTTGTGTAGTTTAGAGGAAAATTTAGGATTTTTTTACAAGTGGAGAGAGCTTAGAGAGACAAAAATGAAAGTACACTATGTAAAGACATAAGTTAGAATTTTTTAGCATAAAAATTACTGACTTTGGTGTGAAAATGGGGCTTAAATAGGGGTGTGTTCTGTCTCAGTCACTTTTCATCTTTAAAGATGGAGTTATGTAAGAAGTAGAGGAAGATCACTAATTTCACAAGAAAAAGAATTCTGGAATACAAAAAGTTGGCATGAATGGAGAGTGACATGACTGGTGCTTACAAATGATAGGCCTACAGTGGAAATTGTAAAAAAGAAATGCAAATTGCACAGATATTTATAATAGTTTGAAAGTGTTTGCAAGAGGAAGTAAAAATTAAAAGCAATGGATTTTCGTATGGAGGGGAAAAGATGAAAGAAGAAGGTAGACATCAGCGTGCAGAAGTAAATATATAAGATAATGGTAGGCTGATAGAAAAGGCTATTTCAATAAACAAATGAAACAATGTTGGGCGTTTGGGCGCAGCATGTGTGCTAAAGATCAGGCCGAAGCTTGGAGTATCTATTTAAGTAAAATGTGGATATTAAATGCAAATGAGAGGAGAAAGGTTGAAGTTGTAGAAGCGAATGGTTTGCATACCACGTGAGGCAAAATGTCTCAATGTTTCAAAGAGTGAAAAATATACTAATAAACATCTCTCTCTCTCTCTCTCTCTCTCTCTCTCTCTCTCTCTCTCTCTCCTTTGCTGGTATTGAAGAAGATTGCAAGAAAGGACCTAATGAAAGAAAGAGATAACTGCTGAGAATAACAAATGCAAATAACACGAATTTAACATTAAAATGTAAATTCAGGCCAAGTTTTAAATGGAAAGAAAAATCGAAGAACATTTTGAAATTGAATCTCTGTCGTTCTACTAACCCCAACCACACTCATGCACTCAGAGGTATTATTGAATTATCTTGCGTAAGCTGACGATACCCAATACATATGGGAAGAAGGAGTGACGAACATTGAATATACGTCAATTACAAAATCAATAAAGAAAAATTTACTCATATTGTGTCATCGTTCCAATAGTTATTAAATGACTTGAACGGGTTTTCTTTTATTTAATTTGGTGTTGCAATTCAATGGGAGAAATAGTATATATATATATATATATATATATATATATATAAATATACATATATATATATAGATATATATATATATATATATATTCAAATAAGCCATATATATTTTGATATATTAATGTCTGGATTCTCTTAACGACCTCGGGATCAGAGCCCCAGGCGAAATCTCACAAAGACAAGAGCTTGGCTCCGGCCGGGAATCGAACCCTGGTCGGCAAGCTTATATAGACAGGGTTCGATTCCCGGCCGGAGCCAAGCTCTTGTCTTTGTGAGATTTCGCCTGGGGCTCTGATCCCGAGGTCGTTAAGAGAATCCAGACATTAATATATCAAAATATATATGGCTTATTTGAATATGAAAAACACGTAAAAATGTGCAAAATTTATCATATATATATATATATATATGTATGTATGTATATATATGAATATATATATATACATATATATATATATATATATATATATATATATATATATATATATATATATGTGTATATATATATATGTATATATATATATTCATATATATATATATATATATATATATATATGCATATATATATTCATATATATATATATATATATATATATATATATATATATATATATATATATATACATACATACACGTTTATCGAGTAATTGTTAATGTATATTCCTGAAAACACTATTGATGCCCATGCTTATTTCCTTTATTTTTATACAGGCTGTTTTATTTCATTTGCCATTTCATCTTTATTTCCCAACCCCCATGCGTGCCTGCACCTTAGAAATGCATCTCAGTAAAGGAGCAGTCGATTTAAATGAAATATATAACTGAGATTTTGTCGACTTCTCGATTTTACATATTGTATGTTGAAAAATATCAACTCAAAAGCTTTCGATTTGTGTTCTAATAAACCTTCTTGCCCAGTAAGAAATATATTGATTTCATTTGTTTAGATGCATTATGTCCCTCTTGTTTTTTTTTCTTGTTTTTTTTTCTTGTTTTTTTTGGGGGAGGGGGAATACATTTCTTATTTCATATATAGCCCATTTATGCTAAATTTATGAAGGGATTATAGTTAATACTTGTTTTTGCTTTCTTAGGTTTATCACTCCTAATATCACTTTTCATACGTAAGAATATTCCTTTCCTTTTAAACTTACAGTCAGCGTCTTCCATATAAATGTTTGCATATCATAAAATTAGCAGCATCACTGAACCTACTAGTATTCAGGCGATCTTGTTTCAAGATGACCCTAATCATAAAAGATTCAGTGCTTTTATTCATTTGGTTTTAGATGTATCGTTGTCACATTTCTGTAACTTTCTCTAGATTTCAGATTGATGGATGATGTGTAGGCTGTCAAAATCCTTGCAGAAAACTTAGTCCATTTTGATAAAATGAGGAACTAAAGATAAAATAAGTGACATGATAATTTCAGGAAATAAAAAAAAAATATTCATTTCGATGACTTTGAACATTATTCTACCTATCTTATTCAAGATTAAAACTTTTGTAATGAATATTGTTGCAGAAGTTGATATCCACTGCGCAACGCTCATTTTATGCCAAGATGATTAATTAATGATGAACATCAAGGGATCTTTGTTGAAATGCAGCCTAAGCGATGGAAAAATTTACTGGATTTTACGATTCTGGATCTAAGATGTTTTTAATTTGTCACTGATCCAGACTGAGAGACTGGAATAGATTGTTTCGATCTTGAAACTATTCTGGATTTTTTTTTTTTTTTTTTTATTCTGAAATTGTTTCTGGATCAGGATACAGAGCCAGGATGTTTGTAGCGCTAATGGGATGACGCATTCACTTACTTCTTTATTTTGTTTTAATATCTTCCCCATTGAAATATACACACACATATATATATATATATATATATATATATATATATATATATATATATATATATATATATATATATATATATATATATATATGTATATATGTGTGTGTGTGTGTGTGTGTGTGCGTGTAATTGGTTGATATTAATTTACAATTCTTAAGTTCTTCACTTTCCTTGCCATCATAATCTCCAATGGGCCACCTTTTTAGTGGAGGATTTCTTAACAAATATGTAATTTTTAAAATGTATTCTTTCAGTGG
Source organism: Palaemon carinicauda (assembly GCF_036898095.1). Taxonomy (NCBI): domain Eukaryota; kingdom Metazoa; phylum Arthropoda; class Malacostraca; order Decapoda; family Palaemonidae; genus Palaemon; species Palaemon carinicauda. Next base: position 2,054,265 of record NC_090761.1, read on the forward strand.
TAATCATGAAACACATCAAAACCTAGACAATTATAAACGGGTATGAGTATACAAAAAGCAATTGTGAGGACCTCGACTACCTGAGAACAAATTTTATATACCAAGAACTCAACTCATTTCCTTTGTACATGCGACCTTGTAGCCTCCTTTTTTGGCGTAATCAACCGTTCGGATGGCAGGTTATAGAGGAGAGATTTCGTAATTAAATCTTAAATGCTAAACAGTCATGGAATTGGGAAGGGAAGTTATTTTATTAGTTGATTGGATTATGGCGGTTCCATTTCACTATGATTTACTGTTTAATGTTTACTGTTTATTGCTTCCTTACCAAGTCCCATTTTCACACAAAGGCCCTGTAAGACCCTCTCTCTCATTTTCATACATATATTTGTAATGACATTTACCGAGTCGCACTTCGAATTTTATTCAAGTTTTCAATTCCAAAATATCGCTATATCTACGAATCGGGAATATACTTTTATTGTCTCAAAGCCTTTATAACGTCAGGATAAACAGCAAAGTTATCCATTATTTCTAAGACACCATGTCGGTAGAGAATTTTAGTTTCAAAAGTGTCCTCAATTATAAGCTCTATTACAATGTATCTTATTTCCAACTGATACCAATTAAAATGTTTATTGTTTTAGTCTTTAATAATCCCATCCCTGCAACATCTCGCTTTCACGCTGTGTTCATTATCAAACAGGTAATATATTTTATATTTCCAACGCAATTTACTTTTTAACTTTTATTCCTTTTAAACATGAACAGATCCCTAACAGTGAATAAATGCTAGGCATATATCCATCACATTTACCTTATGATAATTATTGTAACGCAGTTTTACAAGCATTATCAAAAATGGCTTTGGAAATGTGAGGTACACTTTTCTAAATAAGATCCATATCTCCAGTACCTGTAAATAACTTCTGCCAATTAATATTACATGTTTGTCCTTATCAAATGCCCCGTTTTTGGCGGGTTGGTTGGAGTGTAGAAACTACTTAGGTCTTGGCATCGTTCTTGCCACTCATTAAGTGCATTCCCTTTTTAGTTTACTGAGTTACTTCCCTTCCACTTTTCTTTCTTTCACCTTCCTGTCCCATCTCTGAACTCGAACTGTATTCCCTTGTGCCATTGCGGGTGTCACAAATCAATATATCTGCGTATATATTTATATATCAGCCCTGTATTATACTGGTGTATAAGGATTTTTGTATCATCATAAGCATTTTATTTTGTTTATTGTTATAATTACTGTTTATACATGATCTTATTCTACAGTTTATATCTGCGTATATATTTGTATAGCAGCCCTTTATTATATTGATGTATAAGGATTTTTGTATCATCATAAGCATTTTAATTTTGTTTATTATTCTAATTACTGTTTATACGCGGGCCTATTCCATCGTTTATTTCATGTTAAGGTAATTGAACTGTTATTTACTGAAAATGAGAGTAAAACTTGTGTGCTTGTTTTAACGTTATTAGCTAACGCTAGTTTCTTTATTTTAATTTGTAATATATATATTAAGTCCTTCACAACAGATGTCGCCACGCTATTCATGGATACATATTTATTGTAATGGAATGTGTGCTTTTGCGGAGTCCTTGGAAACAAGCCAAGGCGACATTTAAACCTTTGTTTTGGGGGAGACACAAAACCGGTGGTGCTTCTAACGAACGTGTTATAAAGGGATTTCTCTCTCTCCTAGTTTAAGACTGGAAGTGCCAGGGGATTATTATTATACTGTGAACTATAATAGTACTTAAGAAGTTTTGCTTAATAGAGCGTGTTTGAGCAGTATATGCTGCGGTTGGTGACTTATATATTGAAGTGTTAATAAAGGCTTTGCAAGAGTAGCGAAATTAAGAATAGTCTTATTTTATTTTCACACCTGCCAATTACCGAACCTAAATTGTGACAGCGGGGGTTTCTCTCAGTACACGTGCGTGTTGATTGGCTTCGCGGACCCCATGCTGAGTCGTAAAGAAAATTCACACAAATCAAATTCAATACGCTTAATAAACATTTCCAATAATAATTTCCGTTTTTAGTTTCCCGATCAATTTTATAGTAGCTTCTATCATACTATGCACTCTTGTTGCTATATAATATCTATTGAAGACTAGTGATATGAAAAGCTGAATACTCTGAACGAACATGATATAACGACTGTGGAGGTCCTGTAGAGAGTGGGGTTCCCCTGCTGTATGGGACCGGAAAAGCAGCCGTAAGTAAAGTAAGTTCCACCAGTAAAATTAACAACATCGCTTTAGCGGGTAAACCTCATATCAATAATATGAACATATTCAGGTGTAATATCAACCGTATTTAATTTGTGTGATTTTATTTAAAACTTGTTTATACTTTAAAACTAAGATTTTCCCCCTTTTTCTATCCGCAAATGTTATCTTATTTTTCGTAACGGTTATCTTCATCACAGCTAAATTAAATAATGCAATGTTTTTCGTAAGAATATTGATTCTCGTGCTACCTTAAATTATCAAAGTGCCTTGTTGACTTTTTCTGTAGATGTGTAAATTCCGCCATTGTTGTATCGCCTTCAGCAAAAGCTTGATCTTGCGAATTAGTTTTCAGTCTCATTCTAGTCATTATCATCCGTTATTTTTTTTTTTTTATTTTTTTTTTTTTACTATCAAATACGTTTGATCAACACATTTAAGCCAGATTCACTCAATTTGTTTAATGATATCATTAGCGCAATCCATAGAAGTGCGTTTCTAATAATACCATTCATCAAATTCATTGTACTCACTCTTTCTCTTTTCCTTCAAGAGATTCACATAGATGTAAATTTCTCTCTCTCTCTCTCTCTCTCTCTCTCTCTCTCTCTCTCTCTCTCTCTCTCTCTCAACGTAAGGTAATTTTTTTCAACTACCAGTATTGAGATTTTTCTTTCTTTACAAATTACGGAAATTAATTCAACACAATAACTTTTCCATTTCATTGAGTTATTCTAGACTAATGGCAATATTAATTAGTATTTTCATTTTGTATTTTTATTTACTCAAATCTAAGACTATTTCTTAAAACATTATCGATTTGAGTGCTAAATTTACTTCATGTGAGGAATCTGTGAACTCCATAACTACGTTGCAAGCCAATCAAAGAGATAATGAATGCATTTGCAATCATAAAGATTAAAGGTAATTATATTTTTCAGTCATTATATATGAACATTTATAATGAAGGAAATGAGATTCTAAAAAGGAATAAGAACAGGAGTCATGAAATATTTATTACAAAAAAAAGCTCTAAATTAGACAAAATACTTTTTTAAGGATATCTTTAAAAAGGTAATTGTTATATGTATTTGGTAGTAAATATAGTAATAATTTTAATCCAATCACATGTCTAAACGTAGTACTGATAATGAGAGGAAGTGAGATGAAACAAGTTAAATTATATTAATCCAAGAATTTGTAAAAAATTACCAGTATCTGAATGGGGATCTTTAGCCATTAAAGGCCATTAGTTCATGAGAGTATTATTACGCTTGATAAGTGTATTCAGCCTTGATGTAAAGTGATTGTAAAATCTGTCCCTGAGGCAAAGTTACTTTTATCCAACTTCTGGAATCATACTGAAAGAAAATTTAGATGAATTGAGAAATCCACTTGATGAATGACCTGTAGCCTTTATTTGTTAAACAAGAGCAACGTTCCTTGTAAGATTGCTTTTCTGAATTAATAATGATGATTTAGCAGAAACCTATCCCAGTCCCTTTCCGAAAAAATAGTTTTAATAAGGGAAATTTTTGCACCGACAAAGAGACATTCTTGTAAAATATATGTTGAAATTGGAATTTACCCCCCACCCCTCCCCCGACCGACTATCCGCCAACATCCTCTCGCTTTCCTTGCAAATCTTTACCCTTACATGACTTTGGCAGAATAGTGAAGGGGTTGTCAAGGAAAACGACTTGTCCTCATCTGGGTTACGCTGTTGTCCTGTGTTTTTTTTTTTTCTTTTCTTTTTTTTTTCTCAATAGGATTGCAAACAAAAGGTTAGGAAGTGATTAAACTATAAAAACTAGAAATTTATAAAATTCAAAACTAATTTCCTCAAAAAAAATATCCCCAGAAGAATTGCTAAATTAATTAGGATGTAATAATGGAATGACCAAATCAAAACAATGTTTCATCCCGGTGATAATTCCGAACATCCATAAATATTACGTCGAATGTGGATAAATTAAAAAACAGTCTCATCTTCTAAGATACAGAACGAGACTTTGTAAATATGATGCAGTTCAGAAGAATATTAAAGTATACGTTTAAAAAGAAAATGACGACAAAAAAATAATAAATTCGCACTTTACAAAGTCTAACATGACAAAAAAGTGCAAGAATAACTAATGTATTTACACCTGAGAATTACCCGATTTAAGAAGTGAAAATAAAACCATAAGGTATTGTGTATAAAATTTAACTGGTCACAGATATAAGTGTAAGTTTTAAATAAATGGAAATCGGTCATCCTTTCCAGTCAATTTAGATCATAAATTCCACATTTGATTACATTTTTTTTCCCAAGTTCTGAACTGACTATAGTCTCTGTTCCATGGATTTACGAAGTCTAGAATGTGACTTTCAAAATGTTTGTTCTTTTTCAATGTTATTGATTTTTCAAAATGAACTTCTTAAGTAGATTGCTCCGTAGTCTTCCACTTTTTCTTGTTGCTAATTCCTCCTTGCAAATCCGTGGACTTTTAAGAGGTCTGTCTACCGATATATCAGTGCCATGGTTTTCAAATGTCCAGGGGGGATATCCTACTGAAATTCTTTTCTTTCTTTTCCCATTTTTTATACAAGAGATACCTGTATAACCTTCAAGCCATAGTTATATAAACCACCCCAAGTTTTGCGTTATCTATGATGCCCATCTGGACCAAGTGGTTTCAAGAATATGACAAAGGTGGAAGCATTTTCGATTTAAGATGAACATAGTCCATAACATTGTGGCTAAAATTTTATATTTACGAGTGGCTTTAAATTCAGCACTGGCATTTGATTTTAAGTTTATAATCATCGGTTTTATCGCGATGATGTAGTTTGTTTTGTAGCCTCTATTTCTTCAGGAGGTCTGTATCGTATGTCAACCCAAATTGAAAAGCTACAAACTATTCAAGAAAGAAACTGCACTTTCTTCCGTAAGTAATTAAATGTTCTTGACCAACAAACTATTTTTGATAGTTGTAATGTCTGTCCTCAATACTGAGTTGGGCAGAATGCAAATACAACTATGTTGGGTCCCTGCATATGTAGGAATTCCAGTCATTGGAGTGTCATATATACTAGCAAAGAAAGCATCAGTTGATCAACTTCCAAGCTGGCAATGACTTTTTTGTAATGATTCATCTTTCAAAATGAAAACCTTGTTTTTCGAGTGTCATATCTCCTTGGAAATAGGTAAATATTCTTAGAAGCTGGAAGATAACACTATACCAACTGGGTATAGACCACACTCCCCTAGGACATCAAGAATTCTTAGCTAGTGCATAGCAACTATTTCGTGTAAATTTTTTACTCACCTCGATTGTAAAGCATTTGCTGGTCAATTTCACCAGTCGTGGGATAAAAAATCAATACCCATCTCAAGCTCATGGTGGGAGAAGTACATATATCCTTGCCATGATATTAGTATAATACTACTTATACTAGTGAGGATGTAGCATAATAGGCCAGTGTTATTTTCAGTTGTTTTTAAAGTTATTATTGTACCAAAATGTCATTCACTATGAAATGAATAATTCTTTATTGGTCTAAATTTATTCTTTGTCAATTAGGTATAAATGATCTTAGATATCACGATGTCAGAACGTTAAATCAATCTCCTAATCATCTGTAATCACTCTTTTTCTTCAATATTACTAAATATGTGTCTTTTGTACTATGTTCTTCCAGACTCGGGTAGAGTTCGGCAAGCTAATCTATATATATATATATATATATATATATATATATATATATATATATATATATATATATATATATATATTATATGTATATATATATGTATATATATATATATATATATATATATATGTATATATATGTATATATATATATTATATGTATATATATATATATATATATATATTATATGTATATATATATATATTATATGTATATATATATATATATATATATATATATATATATTATATATATATATATATATATATATATATATATTTCCCTGCTTTTCTGAAAAGTTGCCTATATGAGATCTGTCTCGTAGTCAATTACTGTCTTGGTTATAAACGCCATGATGTTTTTTTTTTCTTTTTTTTTAGTCATTTCCCATATTCTTCAAAAAAGCTACCCACTTATCCTATGTACTATAGTGTTCTACTGCCTACGGTATAATTTCTTTACATAACAAGATCTTTCTTTTGCCATTTCAACACATCACTCTCGTGTTAGCTTACACTCTCAAACGTACCATATTGAATAATCTATTAACCCTACTCTATCAAATTCATCTTTCACTTGTTCTCTTTTTCTCTGTCCATGTGTCTGGGAGAATCCTCCCCAACCCCATGCTCTATACTCCAGGAGGATCTATGCTCTTTCCTTCTCTTATCTGTAACATATGGGCTACATTCCAATCCTGGGAAGTTCCTACACATGTAAACAAATGTCGCTAAAATGAATAGAAATACGAATGGAAATATACATCATACACAAAATAAAAATGTAATATACGCTACAATTCACACGTATCTTAAAGAATATGCCTGATATATACAGTATACTTATGCACTTCTTTTTTGTGCTGTGTTACTTACAATTACGGAAGTCCTGTAAAGTATATTCTTACCAATATAGCATTATATAGTTTTATGGACTAATCCCTTCTGATAGCAGGCAATAAAGGCTAAAACTGGTGGGGCTAGGGTAAGAGTAAGCTCTTCCTCCTCCTCTGTTTTACCAAAATGGTATTACAGCATAATTTCTTCAACATGGATCACCCACAAATGTTAATCATTACCACGGCCATCGCTATAGCTCCTATACTTACAGTTATCACTACCATATAGATAGATATATGACTAATATATGTAATTTACTGTAACGAAAAATATCTCCTTGTCATGGTACAACCTGATTATTTTTCTATTATACTAATACCTTCAGTAGGCTAATTTCTCTCCTTTGGCCTTGGAAGTTTATTCACACTCATTATATATTGATTCCTGAATTGGAATTCATGAGTTGAGAGATAATTTGGGAGATTGTAAACACATTAAGTATTCTTTGTACTGACGTTTTTAAAAAGTTGCCAAAATGCGGAATTGTTGGGGAAATGACGGAAAAATAGATCTACAGAGGGATCTCAATCATTTCAATTTCCTAATTATGCTTTATTCTGTCTGTAATGGAAAATATTTCCGCATAGTTATCGAGGATGAAAAACTATTATTTGGCATAAAAATCTGTTTTATATCTATAATATTAAGTCTGTTTTTATATTTGTTGCTATTTATTGTATTTTGAACTAAAACTAGCACAATAATGTGTAGAAATTGTGAATATATATATTTGGTTTATTTGGCGGATGTTTTGATGGTGTTTGGTACTACAGCATATTTAGGCGAATTTCCTTACCAGAATGAATTCTTAGGCAGAACCAGTGGCAACACTGTTTATGATGCATTGCTCCGTGTTGCGTCAGCTTTCAAAGTAGGGAGACCTCTGTTCAGCTCCAGCGGGTAACTTGCCGTCTTCCATTGAGTGGAAAAGGATCCACATTTAATTTTATTTGGCCAATCAGCGAAAATTCAAACAATATCATTCATGATCATGTAGGCTTAAACAGGTTGCTATCAGTGCAAGGGGAAGCGATATATACAAAAAAAAATATACTCACAGTATAAAAGCGTATGTGAAACACTTGGAGTGCAGTAATATGCCTAATAAATTACCATTAATGACCAATTACATGGAATAATATTAATCATATAATAACTAGTCACTATGAAATAGGATATCTTAGAAAAGTTAAAGTTTTAAATTAAGTTATTATGTTCTTTCGTGATTTTGCTGTATGAGATTCCAACATAACCTTTGTTCAAACCAAAACACTAAAGCATACTAATCATACACCTGACAAACAGAGAAAAAAAAAAAAAACATTTCACCTCTAAGTAACCTATCGTGAGGCATTTCCTTTACAATCTACAAAACTTTATAAGGCTACAGTGACCAACTCCACCTTTTAGGAAATGGCACAATCTAGTAATATTTCAGGTAAGCCCATCAACACCTAACTCCACCACTCATCACCAACAGAGACAAACACGGATTTTGAGCAAAGCGAAAAATCTATTTTTGGGTGATATGACCATATCGTCCTGATGGAAGGTTCCTTTAGGCAGCTTTCTAAGGGATATTTGGCTACAGTGATACTCCCGGAGATTTGACCACAAGTCTTAAGAATTCTAACTCCTGGCGCGAGTATCCTTAAAATAACTCTTAAGGATATCGCATAATATCAGGGGACGTATTTCTTGATACGACATATGGCAATATTCACCCCGAATAGAGTTTTCGCTCTGAGGGGGAAGAGTGGCGAGATTGAAGAGGAGCCGTCATCAAGGTTACCCGGTGGATCCCCTTCCCGTACTACTACGGTGTAAGCTAATCCTTGTTGCAATTAAGCATGGATAGCTGTAGATAGAGTAGTTTCGGGTGGGGATTTGTTAAATATATGTATACTCCTTTTATAGAAAGGAGGGCGGGTCCATCAGGACGACATGGCCATATCACCCCAAAATAGATTTTTCGCTTTGCTCAAAATCCGTTTTTTGGGCTCAGCCATGTCGTCCTGATGGAAGTTTACCAGAGAATTACTTGAAAGTACTATATCTGTGGGTTTGTAAAAGTGCCTTTACCTTGACTCAGATTCTTATATGGTCACCCAGACGACATGAATATATGACACTACCATTATTTGTCATATCCATCAAGTTTGGAACTAACTTAGGGCTTCCTGCCCCCTGCAGGGAATATGTCAATATAGACTATAGAAGCATCAAGGTTGTATTCGTGAGAATAAAGTAGAATTTGGCTATTATCAGTATGTTCACGCATAAGAATAAATTAAAATATTTTAATTTTAGGAAAATAAAAGACTGGCTAGTTTTATTCGACTACTGGTAGGGCGAATAAGACGCAAATACATTTTATGTATCTATTTGTATATACAAAATTAAATACAACAATGGATGTATTAAAATAAAATCCTTTTTTACATAAACAACATTTTCAAAGTACATATATATTTATCACCTGTAAGGGAAGAAATATATATTAGTATGCCACTCAAAAAATGTGAAATGATTAGGTTAATTTTCACTTAGATGTTGGATATGTTTAAACACTGTGTACGGATGTACACACGGCACTGCTGTTATTGGTTAGATTCTACACCTATAATGAACAGTCCCCATAGTGATTCTCAATGGAAGGTATTACACTCAAAGGGGCTAACACCTGTTCACCCTTTACACTGTAAATTCCCAAACAGTTCACTGTTCATCGCAGTAGTAGAAGACAGGTTTTACTACACTACCTGCTGCCACTACAAAGTGTTTTATTTCATGCACCTGCTTCGCGTAATGTTTATAAAAGACTCTAGAGGATTTCCAACCTGTATATGAGCGGAGTCTATCAAAGTCATATGCTGAAAGGATCCGCTCTGCGAATAAAGTAGGTGAGCTTCGCCCTCAGTTGTTTTAGGGATAAGTTTGATCCTGAGGTTTCGCCTATGAAGAGCTGTCCTCCCTTGAAGTCTGAAGTTCTTCGGAGATAGACCTTTAGAGACACTACTGGACATATAGAGACATCTTCCTTCAGAGGGCAGAATCTCCAAGGACCCCACCTTTTGGTGGATAGCTCGTTTTTGGCGAGAAAGGTAGGATCGGGAAAAAGATTCAGTTCTCCCCCTTCTGTGAACTGAATATGGCCCTCATCTCTAGATAGGGCCACTGTTTCACCAATTCTAGCCCCTAAGGCTATAGCGAACAAGAATATCACTTTCTGTGTTAGATCCTTTAAGGAGTAATCTTCATTGTTCAAGTTCTAAGCGTACTGCAAGACTTTGTCCAAAGACCATGATATGGGCTTCGGAGGGGCTGCTGGTTTGATTCTAGCGCATGCTTTCGGAATCTTATTGAAGATTTCGTTTGACAGGTCCACCTGGAAGGCGTATAGAAGAGGTCTAGTCAAAGCTGACGAACACGTAGGCTAGTTATCGTGGTGGAAGCCAAGCCTTGCTCGTGAAGGTGGATGAAGAAGGATAGGCAGAAGTCTATCGAGATTTCTGTCGGTTTGTTAGCTTTGACAAAGGAGACCCACTTCTTCCAAGACGATTCATATTGTCCTCTGGTTGACTTTGACTTGTATTCTTCTATAAAGTCGATGGTGTCTTTTGATCCTTAACCTTTTCGTGACTGCTAAGGCGAGAAAATCATAAGATGTAGGTTTTGGGTTCTCAATGATGAAGCGTAGACAGTCAACTTCTGAACCCGTTGGGATAGAAGTGGGTTCAGTAGAGGAAGCAGCCTCACCCTCAGTTCTATCACTAGAGGGAACCAATTGCTCTTGTGCCATTTGGGGGCCACCGCTGCTGCTGCCCCCTTGAAGGATCTCAGTTTGTTGAGGACCTTCAGCAGGAGATTTGTTGGCGGGAACAGATAGATATGATTCCATCTGTTCCAATCGAGGGACATGGCGTCCATAGCTTCTGCCCGAGGGTCCTCGTATGGGGCTACGTATCGAGATAGTTTCTTATTGTTGCTCGTTGCGAAGAGGTCGATCTGCAGTTGTGGGACTTTTCCCAAGATGAAGGAGAATGAGTCTGCGTCTAGGGACCATTCTGACTCTTATCGGCTTACGCCTGGATAGAGCGTCCACTGTCACATTGCGGAACCCTTGTAGGTGAACTGCTGATAAGTGCCATCTTTTCTTTCTTTCCAAGCGAAAGATGGCCAACATCACGTGGTTGATGTAGGGCGATCTCGAGCCTTGTCGGTTCAGACATCTCACTATCACGTCGCTGTCCAAGATCATCTTGATATAGGCTGATCTGTGAGGGGATAGTTTCTTTAATGTCAGGAGGACTGCCATGGCCTCCAAAATGTTGATGTGAAAGGTTTTGAACTGGAGTGACCAGGTCCCTTGAACTTAACTTTGATGGGAATGACCTCCCCATCCTTCCGTTGGGGCATCCATGTGGATGACTACTGATGGTTGAGGTGGTTGTAAGGGAATAAATAGTCCTTGCTAGGCTCTTGACCTTCGACCACGGCCTCAGAAGCAATTGCAGTAAGGTCGGTGTCGGTCACTGTCAATCTCTTCGAGCGTTTGATGCATATCTTCTCCTGACGCATCCTTTAGCTGTGCTCCTAGCACTGGGTCTGTTACTACTGCGAACTGGAGAGAGACCAGTACTCTTTCCTGTTGGCATCTTGAAATCTTGTTGGATTTCAGTAGTCTCTTGACAGAATCCGCGATCTCTCTCCTCTTCTTCGGTGAAATGGAGAGGCGGTGTGACTGCAAGTTTCAATGGATTCCCAACCATTGAAACTCTTGAGCTGGAGAGAGGTGTGACTTCTTGTAGTTGATCTTGAAGCCCTGATGTTCCAGGAACTGGATCACCATCGTGGCTGCCTGCCGACAAGCAGTCTTGGATGCTGCCCACACCAGCCAGTCATCCAGGTATGCTGCTACCTGAATGCCTTCTAAGCGTAGCTGTTGTACGACTGTGTCCGCAAGTTTCGTGAAAATCCTTGGGGCTATGTTTAGTCCAAAGGGCATGGTTCTGAAGACATACTTTGTCTTCTGTAGCTTGAATCCTAGGTAGGAGGAGAGGGGGCGGCTGACTGGAAGGTGCCAGTAAGCATCTGCTAGGTCTATTGAGACAGTACGCCCCTTTTGGTAACAGGGTCCTTATGTGTTGTAAGGCTAACATATGGAACTTGTTGTTCTCGATGGACTTATTGAGTGGAGCCAAGTCTAGAATGACTCTGAGTTTGTCATAGTCCTTCTTGGGAACTCAAAACAGCCTTCCCTGGAATTTGATGGTCTTTGCTTTTCTTATAACCTTTTTGTTCAAGAGTTCTAAGATATACTCTTCCAATAAGGGGGTGGAGTGTTGGAAGAATTGAGGAAAGGAAGGTGGAGATCTTTTCCATTTCCATCCTAGTCCATTCTTGATTAGGCTGTGGGCCCAGGGATCGAAGGTCCAATGATCCCAAAAGTGGAGGAGTCTTCCTCCTACCTGGAGGATCTCATTGCTTGGAAGATCCGGAGGGTTTGTTACCCTGACCACGTCCTCCTCTACCTCTTGAGGGATTTCTTGAGGAGCCTCGTCTAGACCCTCTACCTTTCTGGCGAAAGGTAGTGGTGTGCCTCTCAAAACATGGGTTAAAGGATGGCGACTGAGTTACCAGCTGTTGAGGCACCATCTGGAAAGTGGTTTAAGGCTGAGCAACCATTTGGGGCACCGTGGTCATGGTAACCGTGGGATGTTGCACAGGTCGGTGAGGCAGTCTTGGCTTCTTCTTCTTCCTCTTGGGTTGAAGACCAGCATCAGGGAAAGATTTCCTTTTGGCAGACATACCCCACCTTTGGAGATGGTTCCTATTCTCCGTGGTGGCTTTGGCAACCACCTCTTGGACTGCTTCCTTTGGGAAGAGGTCCTTGCCCCAGATACAGGAAGTGATCAACTTCCTGGGCTCATGTTTGGCCTTTGCATTGGCAAACACAAACTCTCTACAGGCCCGCCCGGCCTTCACAAAAGCGTACATGACCTTTACTAGTGTAGCCATGTGCATCTTGGCTAGGACTGTGTTCATGTCTGGGGTGCTTGTGATGCCTGCACACATATCCATGCAGTTCTGGAGGGACAGAGTGGCAGATAGTCTCTCTTTCATCTCCTGTTCTCTCCTCAGAAGAAAGTCCGACAGCTTCGGGAGGTTCCCATTGAACTGCTGTCCTGCAATATCAGCATCTAGCTTTGCGACCGAGAAGGTTATATGGACCTCGTACTAGTCCTTCTCGCCCGTAGGCATGGCTAGGGATCATGGTCTACACTCCTGTAGCGTAGGGCATGGTTTGCCTGCATCAACTACTTCAGCATGCAGTAGTGGAGAGCTTTTGACGTGAAGGGAAAAGCTCTGGAGGAAGGAGCAAGGAAGGTAGGGTGCTTCTTGCTTGACGCAGAAACTTTGGAGTTCGTGTAACCTGCCTTCTTCAGGCTACTTGTCAAGAGAGCCTGTGCCTTGTCATGAGCATGGCCTCCTTCTTTAGACGGAGGTTCATTCTTCAGTCTGATGAAGCAGTCCGGGTAAGCCGCAAGGTTTGGCCAGAATTGGAGATCGTCGAGGGGTATGGCCCCCATCTTCTCAAAGACGTAGAGTTTTTCATTCATCATGGGCATGAACTCTGCATACCTCCAGGGGTTGGTTTGGGAGCATTGAGGCAAGTCAGACTCTAGGCCGCTTGTAGGAGCTGCGAGAAGCAGCTACGCGGTGTGCTTCCCTGAATTCCTTTCTCATCTCAAACTGTTCCTTGCGGAAAGTACCCATCATCTGCTGGATCTGTGCCGTGAACCCTTGGCCCGTAGGGAACAGCGGGACTGGTTGAGGGGTTGGAGCTGATGAGGTTTATGTCACAGGCTGAAATGCCGTCAGACAGTAGAGGGTCTTCCGTCTCTGTCGAACTGGATTCTTCTTCCTCCTCGGGTGGCTGGGCAACCTTTTCTTCAGGGTCTTCTTGAAGGAGATCCTTTTGAGTGTCCGAGGACACCTCTGACATCCTTTCCTGATGGATGGCCATGCCTTCTAGAGCCTTATTGATGTCGGCCTCTATCGCTAGTTGTATGCATGGAGGCTCGGGCCGTGCCTGGGGCACTACCGCATCAGATGTTGCCTTAGGGAACAGCAGGCTTCTAATGGTGTCGCTTGGTAGGTAAGGTCCCGCAGAGTCCTTCTGGAACCCTCTTACCCACTTCCGAAGTTTTTTCCTCGCAGCATCCCTCGACTCTGTCGTCTTCGGATCGCCGAAACCCTCGGTCATCAAGGCCAAGCAGATGTTGCAACCCTTGGGGTCCCAGTATCTCAGGGTTTCAGTTGCAATGGAGCAGGGGACATGAGACCTGCACATGTTGTAGCCACAAAAGTTCATACTTTTGTGGCTGCAGTACATGACTGCACACTTCACCTTGAGCTCCTCCTGTAAGGAAAGAAAGAGTGAAATGAGTATGGGGTAATTTATCACACTGATAAATCAATTACATGCATTAACAATTATAGATCTTACTATTATAATTGTAGCTTAGGATAGTATGCCAGCCAGAAAAGAAATAGGAAAGACACATCTGCGTTTCCTGTCCAGACAATTGCTGTGACCTCCCCCAATATTAATATTTAAAATTTCCTTATTAGGAAAATATAGGGTGGAATAGCTCTAGAACCTAGAGCTGGAATCAGTGTATACTAGCACTAACTCCTCCACAAGTGAATATTAATACTGTAGAGTAAGGATATTATGTTCTGATGATCTAAGATCCATCAGGATATTGAAGGAATACTTCGCTTCAACCATAAAGCGGTCTCAACAATGGACTGTGAAAGGGAACACAGAATAAGTTGGAAATCATACTACTTTATATTATATACTGTAGTTTTCTAACTGCTGTATCTACTATACTGCAGAAATACTGGCTACTGTATAGTCCTATACTGTAGTTCTGCCGGCATACTGCCGGCAAAGGCTAGTACCTGGCGGCACCAGCCGACAGAGAGAGAGAAAGCATGGAGAGAAGGGCTACCATATTACTATAGTTTAGTTCAATAATTTAGGGTTATAGGGACTAATGTCTCTACTGCTTTCTTTCCAGAATGAGGATTCAAATGAAAGGGGAAAGAATGTATTAATTTTAGCTTCCATTCAACCACAATATTTGTTGCCAGCTGTACTGCCAGTTCCAGGGTTTGTGGATGGCAGTCCAAGAGAGGACTGAAGAATACTCAGCTATATAGGGTCTTCCTGGCACAATCTTTCCCGGATTCTTGCTTCTGTTAGGGGGAAGGTCGAAGTGGCAATCTAGCCGCTTTTGTAGGAGCCCGGCCGGCATCGTAATCAGCCCGGCAACCGGGGAGATTGTGGAATACAGGCCACAGATGTTGTGACGGCTAAGCCGTCACTAAAGGACAGAAGGGGAAGGGAGCAAAACAATGAAACATAGTTTCCTATGCCGGCACCGTCTCGGGCGGCAGAAGAATAACGATTTCCCAGCTTAAGACATTGCCAGATATAAGACATGTCTTCTAGACCATAAGGAAGAAGGTGGCAGCAACTGTACTACCACCATCGGTTGTGGGGTAGGGAAGCCGGGCTTCCTATGCCGGCAACTGTAAAACCGGCCGGGGAATGACTAATCCCCCATCAGTAGAGTTGCCGACAACAAGACTGAATACTCTGAGTTACTGTTGTATCTTAAAGCCGGGATACTCACCGGTAAAGAGGATAGGCAGAAACACTATCCCAGTCAAACCGGAGTACACTACTCTATGGCAAGAGCAAAGATAGGGTTGCTGCCTGATGGTGGCACTCAGAGGGAAGGAAGGGTTTATCTTTAATTCTCTAAAAGAGACGAGTATCAGATTATGTTAGTAATTCTAGGATATGTACTATCTCCGATTGAATTCATAAAACAATACAAGAGCATAAACGGGGATAACGTTACTAAAGTATACTAAAATGCATTAGGCTAGCCTAACTCGAGTCGGGATCTTGGCTACGCTACATCACCAAGGCCCTATCGTATACTATCGAAACGTTTCACAGAAGAGGAAATATTACATGTGTAATCTTATCTTCACTAGTATAATTTACCTAAATATCTATAATTCATTAAAGCTAAATACCGGGGATGTCATACTACTAACTAAATAAAGCATTTATGGTTTATGACAGCGATCCAAAACGGCCGCCTTCGGTGAAGGCTTTGCTCCACTAAACACATCTAAATTATGCAAATTTAACTGTGAGAAGGGAGCCAAAAAATTATACACGGGAAAGATTAAATGCTCAACTTTCCAGAGGATGAAGATGCTGGAGATTGCATGGTAATAATCCTTGAAATAGTAACAAAACAGAGAACAGTTGGGAGATATAACATGCTTAATTCACTACTACAAAAGGAATGGTTTACGCCGTAGTAGTACGGGAAGGGGATCCACCGGGTAACCTTGATGACGGCTCCCTTTCAATTTAGCCACTCTTCCCCCTCAGAGCGAAAACTCTATTCGTGGTAAAGATTGCCTTGTGTTGTATCAAGAAATACGTCCCCTCATATTATGTGATATCCTTAAGAGTTATTTTAAGGATGCTCATGCCAGGAGTTAGAATTCTTGAGACCTGTGGTCAATTCTCTGGAAGTATCACTGTAGCCAAATATCCCTTAGAAAGCTGTCTAAAGGAACAGGTACACAGGCCATTTCAAAAGCTTCAATATTATCATTTCCTCCTAGGCCTATTGACGCAAAGGCCCTTGATTAGATTTTGCCATTCGTCTCTGTCTTGAGCTTTTAATTCAATACTTCTCCATTCATCATCTCCTATTTCGTGCATTATAGTCCTAAGCCATGTAGACCTGGGTCTTCCTATTCTTCTAGTGCCTTGTGGAGCCCAGTTGAACGTTGGGTGAACTAATCTCTCTTGGAGAGTGCGAAGAGCAGGCCCAAAGCATCTCCATCTACCCCTCATCATGGTCTCATCCACATATGGTACATGCGTAATCTCTCTTATAGTTTCATTTCTAATCCTGTCCTGCCATTTAACTCCCAATATCCTTCTGAGGGCTTTATTCTCAAATCTACTAAATTTATTGGAGATTGTTTCATTGTCATACCATGACTCATGTCCATAGAGTAACACTGATCTCACTAAACTGATATATAGTCTGATTTTAATCTAAAATTTTAGGCGATTTGATTTCTAAATTTTACTTAACCTAGCCATTGTCTGATTTGCTTTATTCAATCTTTCACTATACTCTTGTTTCTAAAGACACTGTGTTGGAGATCATTGTTCGTAAATACCTAATCCTTTCTCCTTCCAATGATATTTCATCTTCCACTGCATACTCCGTTCTCATCATCTGTCTTTCTTCTATCTTCATCCCCACCTTGTGTGATATTTCATGCATTTTGGTAAGCCAGCATTGCAAATCCTCTGGTGTTCTGCTAAGGACAGCATCATCAGCATACTCTAGGTCTGCTAAATTCCAATCACCAATTCAGTCCAATCCTCCTCCACCAACTCTGACTGTTCTACATAATACAAAGTCCATGAGGAGGAGAAACAACATAGGTGACAACACATTCCCTTGGAGTACTCCGCCGTTCACTGGAAACTCACTTGATAAGACTCCATTAACTTTGCACTTGCTATGCTCATGAACAGACTTAATCAAATTCACACATTTAAGAGGAATTCCATAATAACGCAGGACTCTCCACAAAATTGGCCAGTGCACACTGTCAAAGGCTTTTTCATAGTTCACAAATACCATCAAAAGGGTATTTCTATATTCTACGCATTGCTGTACATGTGTCAAAATGAAAATTTGGTCAATGCAATTTCTACCTTTTCTAAATCATGCTTGTTCTTCTCTCAGCTTTTCATCAATCTTTCTCTCCGGTGCCTTACTGTATATTTTCATAACTGACGTAAGTGTTATGCCTCTGAAATCATCGCAATCAGTCAGGCCTCCCTTTTTAGCTCTTTTTACAAACATTCCTAACTCCCATTCACCAGGTTTTGTCTCTTCATGCCACATTCTACAAATAATATTGTAAGTAGTCTTGGAGTCACTTCATTTTCGGCCAGTATCATCTCGGAAGTTATTCTATTGTATCCAAGGGCTTTCCACCTCTTTAGTTTTTTAGGATAGCTTTGACTTCAAACACACTGAATTCATTCATGGGCACATCAAGGTCTTCATCAGCTTCAGGTATATCAATCAAATTATTTCCTTCGTATGTCCTTTTCATAACCTCGCTAAAGTGTTCCATCCAATGTTGACTTTCTTCATCTTCTGTTGCTATAACAGAGCCATCTCTTTTTTCGATGGGTATATGCTTCTTCTTTGCCCCAGTCGAGATTTCATTAATAATTCTATGAGCAATTCTCACACCATAGCCACTTCCTGAATTCACTGCTTTGTTGGCCTCATCTGCTTTACTGTCTAAATACTCTCTCCAGTCATTCCTGGCTTTTCTTTTGGCCCTGCTATCAATACTGGAATACTTGGCATGCTCTACCTTGTAATTTTCATTAATTCCTCGAAAACTTTCAACAATGTTTATCTGGCTTTGTCTCCTTTCTATAGTATCCCAAGTATCATTCGATATCTAAGGCTTTTTCCTTGTAACTGTTTGTCCCAAGAATTCACTACCAACTGACAGATATATGTTCTCAATATCACACCATTCTTCATTAATTGTCTGTTCTTCGTCTCTTAAAGTCTCTAAGAATGCAAATCGATTCCTACATTCAATTGCAGATGTTTCTCTCTACTCTTCCTCTAGAAGCTTAGTTGTATCAAACCTAGGTATTCTCTCTATCTTTCTGCTGGGTGCTTTCAGTTTAATTTCAGTGTGGCAATAAGGAGCTGGTGATCACTACCAATATCTGCACCTTTATAGCTTCTTACAACTCTGAGTCCTCCTCCTCTCTTTATTAATGGCAATGTGATCTATCTGATTTGTGTAATTGCCACATGTTGAAGTCCATGTATACTTGTGGATGTTCTTATGTTGGAACAGAGTACCTCCAATGACAAGATTGTTTGCTGAACAGAAACTTATGAAATGTGTTCCATTTTCATTTGTAACTTCGTCAAAACCCTCGACACCCATCACATTTTCTATCCCTTAATTATTCCTTCCAACTTTACCATTGAAGTCGCCAATCACAATTTTCATATCTTTTTCAGGGATCTCATGTATTATCCTCTGTAGTTCTTCATAGTATTCATCTTTCCTTTCTTCAGGGGAATCATTTGTTAGGGCATAGCAAACTATAATACTCATATTGCACTGCTCTGATTTGAACTTTGCTAGTAACAATCTACTATTTACAGCTCTCCGCTCGGGTAATGTCTTTTCTGCTCTTCGTGTCATCATCATTCCTACCCCTTCTCTTCCAGCTCTAGAGTAAATATATATATTCCCTTGGTCTAAAGTTTCCTTACCAATCCCCTTACAACGTGTTTCACTTAGGGCCAAGATATCCAAACTATATTTTATAAATTCACTCTCCACTTGCTGTAACTTCCCGATCTGACTTATGGTTCTAACACTCCGATTACCTATTTTCAATTTTTCTTTAGTATTTATAAACCGGGAGATTCTTAGCACCCCGTTACACCCAGGACTGGGGGCCATTCTTTCATCTTCTCTATCCATGAATGACTAATTCCATAGAGGATTCGTTGGCCAGATACATCAAAGGATAGCCAGTTCCCTGTGAAGCCAGTTCCTTTTGAACAACAGAAATACATATAGAATGGTTGTTCCATCTATTATGAGTAAATTATTTTGTTGAACCCTTTTCTTGCAAGTGAAATGTGATAGCATCCTCTCCTCGTTATATTTTGTACTGCAGTCTTGAGATAGGTGCCCATAGAGTTCACAAGAATGGCAACACCAAGTTTCCATGGCAGGGCACTCTGCTCATTGTTGTTCCTCTTTCCTGCACTGTCAGCACTCATTGAAATCCTCCTTTACCTGTTAAGTTTTCCTCTTTCCTTGACTGGGGTTTGGTACCCAAGTTTTTTCTTTGAAGGTGTGTTCTCAGGGCCACCGCCTTCCCGAAACCACAGGGGTCATACCTGGATATATTCTCTGGTGGCACACTATCTATAATATTTTGCATAGCCATGAAGATATTTGCCAATGAGCAATTATTATCAAATAGATACCCACATGAATGATGATTCACTAACCGCCTAATATTCTTTCTTATTATCACCTTATCTCTTTTGAGTAGGTTGGCACTATGGTTGGCTAAGCTATCACTGTCGTGATATATTTGAGTATCAATACTGAGAAATGACGTGATCTTTCGAATTTCTTTTTTATATTTCTCCTTCACATAATATTTCTTTGCATCAAGCAAGGCGTATTTCTCTAGTAGCCAATATTTTATTGTACTATGGATTTCAAAACAGTCTGTTACCCAACCCATAACCTCCATTGCAGGGGCTTCCTCCAAATGTTTAAGAACTTGTATCGATTTCTCTCTTACTGATGACCCACACATGACCACTTCAAAGTCTCTCTCTCAAAAAAAAAGAAAAAAAAAGCCTGATTGCCTGAAACCATCCACTGAGCCATTTGTCATCGAAAATTCTTTAATTTTGGTCATTTATAAACTCCGACATCTTGAGGTTTAAGTGCATATATGTCCCACTCAAGTGTGTCTGATTTTTGCTATAGCTCGCCAGTAAGGCAGTGGTTGTTTGCTGCTTTTATTCTCGGTCATATAACAATCTCCATATCACTTGCCTTAAATAATTATGTCTATTTACTAAAACATATCCTTATTGTTCTTGCCTCTCTTTTTCATAAATACTATTGTATCCTACAGCCTCTTAATTTTTGTGTCCTAAAGTATCCACTATCGCAACAGCAAGATACGTGGACCTTGGTGTTTTGCACTTTTTTTTTCTCACCAGTTTAACTAAAACTTTCTTCATAGCACTAATAAGACCCTATCACTTGACACCCTAACATTTCCCATGTCTATGGACATAAATGAAAAATCAAAGATTTTCTTCTTTTTATTATACAGCATATTTGGAGTAGTACACTTGCACGTAGAAGATGCCTATAGTAAGGTTTCTATTACTGAAACAAGACCTCTTGCTATACTACCACTCACTTAAAGTAAGAGAAGCATTCTGCCTCTCATGAATTTCTGTTTCTAATAAATTGTTGAAAATATCAATTAGTGAATGATTTACGTATAGAATACCGTACTCTCATGTTAGCATCACTTATCTTACACATTTGACGTGACATAGTTAATAAGTTAATAAACACAATGCATAAAAGTCATCATTCATGTCTCTAAGTCTCTGTCTAGTAGTTTGGGATATCTTTATGGTGCCTCAATTTTCATTGTATAAACTTTACTGTTCGTGAGTCGAATGTCGTTAAACGTGTTGATTTATTTTTCCTCTTTAATTTATTTTCTATTATTTCATTTAGTATTGAATAACTTTTATATAGAAGTGGTGTCTCAATTTTCATTGCTTAATCTTTGCTGTTCATTTATAGAATAATTTTCGATTTGGTTTCTATATATGTAGATATTTTATTATTTTATGTACTATTGGATAGCTTTTATGCATTTAGTTCTCAAACAACAATGTATTTATCTAATGGGGCCCAGAGATCATTTCAAGCAAAAGAGAAGATATAGAGTATTCTCATTTGATATTTGAATTGTTCTGAAAAAAGTATATAGCCCATCTCCTAATTCCAGGGTTTAATTAATTTTCATTTAATACAACCACACCATTCCACACACACACTGACCTGAAAGGTTAAAATCCCCTTCCGTTAATAACCCAGCTTCTGGCAAAAATTTAAGCCTTTACCATAGTCTTCAAGAAGTTACCATTTATTTTTTCATGCCATTGTTCACTTAAGTGGATGATAAAAAGTATCCCTATGAAATAATACTTGTTAGTTTGAGGCTTTGTAGTTCATATTGTTATACTTGTGTTGGGTAATTTTTATGATAAAAAAAATGTTACCATATCATAAATAAATCCTAACGTCATAACTTCATATATCAGTCATACAGACCATCATTTATCCCAAAATCTTGATTTAGATAGCAGTTCTTTTTGGTGAAATACAATTTACTTTTTGAGGATATCCTCTCTCGCCCCAGATATTCAGCAATCGAACGGCATTAAAACCCAATTTTAATGGTGGGGGGAGGGCATGATTAACATTGATAAACTACATAGTAACAAAGCCCGACGTACCTGATTACTATTACTAGCTAAGCTATAACTTTAGTTGGAAAAGCAGGCTGCTATAAGCCCAAACGCCCCAACAGGGATAATACCCCAGTGAGGGAAGGAAATGAGGAAAGAAATAGAATAGTGTACCTGAGTGTACCCTCAAGCAAGAGAACTCTAACTCAACACCGTGGAAAATCAGGGTACCGAGGCTATGCTACTACCTAAGACTAGAAAACAATGGTTTATTTTGGAGTGTGCTTCTCCTAGAAGAGCTGCTTCCCATACATAAAGTCTCTTCTATCCACTTGACAATTAAAGTATCTTTTTTTTTTTTGGTTATATTAGTGTTGTCATGTCTATCAGGAAAGAGGAGAATGTGTAAAGAATAGGCCAGACTATTCGGTGTATGTGTAGGCAAAGGACAAAAGCGGTAGCATCTCAACGAGTGGTGTGTGCCTTGGCCAACTTGCTACTTACTGTACAATCGTGATAAAACTTTAGTGCTTATAAATCACTAATAATACATGTTGGTATGAATACACACGTGAACTATACAGTATGATATTGTAAAAAGAACCGCCACTGCCATTTCCTTCCACTCCACTACCTCGGTTATTGATATTTCCCATTAATGTGTCGACGATTTGGATGAATGTCTTAAATTTGAATAGAATATATGATAAAAGGAGTGTTAATATTGTATATGATTATATGATTATTAGTAACGTATACAAGAAAGCCAAGGAAAATTTTTAGTTGAATTCATTGAACCTACTAATGTGAAGTCAATACTTTGTGGGTAACTTTTCCCCATGAATATTAAGTAAACATTATATGCTCATGAGTCAGTTTCACCAGTCTCTTATTTACATACCCCTTATTTTTCCTTATCAGTGTCCCCTAGATCTTTTAAATTACACAGTTTAAAGAACTTTTTTTGTAGTCATACAGGAAGAAAATTTCATTTATAATTAATTTTTTGGCCATGAATAGTTTTTATGTTGACTTTTTTACATATCTCGTGTTCTTCAGTATAGATACAATTATTCAAGCAAAATCAGGTGCCGACATATCAATAGAGATCTCAGTACTATGTGGATCTGTGGATATATATTCACCTTCTAACAAGATATATGTTCATATGTGCGCGCGCATACCGGAGACAATTGATATTATAGAGGTGAATGTAAAAGAAAGTTAACAAATGCTAAAAACAGTGATTATTAATCGAAAGCTGATGCAGCATGCATGAAACTAACTCTCGTCTCTTAGCGCACGTGATCTGCCTTCATAATTTCATATGAAACTCGCTGTAGGAAGCTTCCAAATGAATTTCACTAATCCTTATTTCAACATCTCTCTCTCTCTCTCTCTCTCTCTCTCTCTCTCTCTCTCTCTTTATATATATATATATATATATATATTATGTATATATATGTATATGTATATATGTATATATATATATATATATATATATTCATATATATATATACATATATATATATATATATATATACATATATATATATATATATATATACATATATATATATGTATATATATATAAATATTATATATATATATATATATATATAAATATATATATATATATATTATATATTTATATATATATATATATATATACACATTATATATATATATATATATATATATATTTATATATATATATATATATATATACACATATATATATATATATATATATATTTATAAATATATATACATATATATATATACATATATATATATATATATATACATATACATATATATATACATATATATATATATATATATATACATATACATATATATATACATATATATACATACATACATATATATATACATATACATATATATATATATATATACATATACATATATATACACATATACATATATATACATATATATATATATATATATATGTATACATATATATATATATATATATGTATATATATATATATATATATATATGTATATATATATATATATATATATTTATATATATATATATATATATATATTTATATATATATATATATATATATATTTATATATATATATATATATATATACATATATATATATATATATATTTATATATATATATATACATATATATATATATATATATATATTTATATACATATATATATATATTTATATATATATATATATATATATATATATTTATATATATATATATATATATATATATAAATATATATATATATATATATTTGTAGAGAATTTTCGTTTTTCCTTGATGTTAACCTTTTTCTACTTTTAGTTGTCACTCGTGATAGAACAATTATTATATGCCTCCAATGGTTACTGTAGGATAAATACAACCATAAGTACAAACAAAAGTATATTATTCCTTTCTCACTATAAAGAGTAGCACAATATTACAATACTTTAAATTGAGAAACAAGTATTCACCACCTAAGGTTAAGGAGTTCTCCACTTACCGAAGCATGGAAAGCTGTTAAGTCAGTTTTCCCAAGGATCAATAAAAATAACAAGTAATTTTACAATAATTCACTAGCGGTGCTAGGAAAACAAGGACTAAAATATAAGTCTTAAGACATAACCAAACAACAGATGGCGGTTGTGGAGGCTTAATATAAAGGTAACAATTAGAAATATGTTAAGACATTACAATATGTATGTATGTATATCTATATTGACACAAATAAACACTACATATACACATTTTATATATATATATATATATATATATATATCACCCACGAACGGCATTTAATACCGAATTCAATCTTGGGAAAATATATCCACTTGGAATTCATTTTATGGTAACAGCTTCTGGCCGGGTGGAGATTCGAACCCCCACCTCTGCGGCTGGAAGCTATGCCTACAGTCACTCTACCGAGTGAGCTATCAGAGAGATTAAAAGTTTTATGACAAATCTCCATACATATTCCTGTCGAATTCAGGAATCTGTTCATAGACTTGAAATAAACCCATCTCCACCATGATAGCTGAATCGTGAGTTTGTAACACGTGGTTATTTTAAATGAACATATATCACAAGCACACGTGATTTTAATCAATGTAAATGTCACCCACGAACGGCATTTAATACCGAATTCTATCTTGGGAAAATATATCCAAGATAGAATTCGGTATTAAATGCCGTTCGTGGGTGATATTTACATTGATTAAAATCACGTGTGCTTGTGATATATGTTCATATATATATATATATATATATATGTATATATATATATATATATATATATATATGCGTAAAAATAACAGGATAACGTGATGCTCAGATGCAGAAGAACCACAGGGAAAATGAAAATACGAAATATACGATTAAGTCCTGACTAGTTTCGTGATTCTTCTTCAGTCCTCTGGAGAAGTAACACGAAACTAGTCAGGACTTAATCGCATATTTCGTATTTTCATTTTCCCTGTGGTTTTTCTGCATATATATATATATATATATATATATATTTATATATATATATATATATATATGTATATATACTTATATAATTATATATATATATATATATATATACATGCACGCACTCACACACACATTTATATATATATATATATATATATATATATATATATATATATATATATGTACAGTATATATATATATATATATGTGTGTGTGTGTGTGCGTGTGTGTGTGCGTGCGTGTGTGCATGTATATTGTCAGGCCGTAACGTAATTTTAAAGTAAAATCTTATTGTTTTGCCTTTTCGCACTGATGGCTTTCATTTTTATTTTGTTTACAATTTTGTAAAACTAAGTTGAAGTATTTTGCTGTTGGTTTTACACTAGTAAATATTTTGGTTAAATGTAGTGTTTAATTTGCTTTGGTTGAAAAGCTTAAGTTTTTGTGGCGCCATTTATTGAGTTCAGTTTGAAGTGAGGCCTTCCTCAGTATTTTTACTTCCTTGACAAATTTGTAACTGTTTATTTTTCTTTGTGGTGACTGGGAGTGTTGTAAGGAGAGGTGACTTGTGACTCTCCTAAAGTATTTTTGGGAGTTTAGTTCAAGGTCGTTGAAGACTCTGGAGCTGATGATCTGTCTGCCATTTTGGATTATATATACAATCTGCTGTCATTGAGCTGC
This sequence comes from Palaemon carinicauda, assembly GCF_036898095.1. Taxonomy (NCBI): domain Eukaryota; kingdom Metazoa; phylum Arthropoda; class Malacostraca; order Decapoda; family Palaemonidae; genus Palaemon; species Palaemon carinicauda. The sequence goes on from NC_090761.1 coordinate 2,080,502, forward strand.
TTCTTAATGTGGAAGGCAGTTATATATGTGAAGCTACTTGTGGGAGTACGACATACAACTGTGGTTTAAGTGACCTACTGGCTTAATCTGGACATTAGCAGTTTGGTGTAGAGCAGAGCTCGAGAGCCTTTTTCGTCTTTGATGGATATATCTATTGTATCAGCACCAGAGTGGCCTTGTTGGAGTATGTAGGGAGTCTTCTCTCAGGTAAGAGGAACATCCTCTGTATTTTGGCGAGCCATAGACTAAAAGTGTGCCTATCCACCAACGGTTGTGAAGTGCAGTTCTTCTGATGAGAGTGACGTCCTGTGACAACGTTTTTGAGCAGTAAATGGACTCATCTATATTAATACTGGTCTCTGTCATAGGACCAATCTATTTGTATATTTAATCATTGTGAAAGCTGTTGAAGATGTAAAGTGAGACTGTCATAAGAGTGCGTACTTTAATACTAAGGTTTAGATTATTGTGTCTTAGGTAGGATTATTGTTTCTTTTTGTATGTCCTTCCACTTCTTTCCTTTCTATTTAGTAATAGGTTAGCGTGGTGGGTGAATGTTTTTGGGTCCCTTAAGATTAAAGCTTTGGTTTCTTCACTATGAGTAGGGTTTAGTTTTAGTTATAGGCGACTCATTGAGTTATTTGATGGCATCTTTTACTACCTCAATTTACTACCTTTTGTGAGCCATCAGTGTTCGTGTATATATTGCTTAATAAATATTGTGAAATGTTTGCCCTTGTGTCTTTCTGGTTTTTTCTTGCTCCTACTGATTTGTGTTTTTGTCCCTGGATTCGGGATTAGAATAAAAGAACCCGTTATGTATTTCTCCTAGAAGGAGTTCGTAACAAATCTGGCGACCGTGACAGGATCCAGGACAAACTCAATCGGTGGTGCGAGCTACCAGACTGTGTTCTGGGTGAGATTTTTTAGTATTTATTTTTGTTGTGCCTCATCCCCTTCCTTCTTTTCCTTTTCACTATGTCTGATGTAGAGCTTAACCCTGCCGAATTTTTAGCTTCTGAGGATTGTGTTAGGTATTTGAGTGCTTTGACTAAAGAAAATTTGAAAGCTTGTGCCAGGTCGTTAGGCATTTCTTTAACAAATAGGGAATTGAAATTGGAGGTATATAAGTTGGTAAAGAATAGGCTGTGTGAACTTAAACAAACTGCTGATGAATTAATTAGTGAAAGCATGAGTGAGTCTGATGTAGAAGGGGCTCCGGGATTGAGTCTTTCTAAGGATCCGTCTCACTGTGGAGTAATTTTTGAAGGGTACGGCAGTCTGCCTGATGGTAAAAGTCAGATTGAGAGGGTTCCTTGTACTGATAATGTTGGTCCGGCTGTTCCTACTCGTTTGGTCAAAGGGGAAAATGAGCCACTAGTAAAGGATTTCCAGAACATGTTGGAACTAAAGAAGTTAGAGTTCGAGGAGTTTGAGAGAATCAGAGAACATAAGAGAACGATGCTTAGCATGCAGTTAGAGTTGGCCAAGATCCAGCAAGGTAAGAAGCATGAGAGTACCCGCATCCATGAAGATATCAGGGAAAAGTTTAGTTTTGGGGATGCTCTAAAACTTGTACCTTGTTTTACTGAGGAGAATGTGGCTGAATTCTTTAAGGCTTTCGAAAGGGTTGCTTCCAGGTTGTCTTCGCCTAAGGAGGTCTGGACAGTGTTGATTCAATGTCGCTTGCTGGGCAAGGCTCAGAAGGTTTATAATGCCATAGAGGAGAAAGTATCTCGGGATTATGAAAAAGTGAAAGCTTTGGTATTAAAAGCTTATGATTTGGTTCCCGAGGCCTACAGGCAGAGGTTTAGGAATTTTAACAAAACCCCAAACATGACTTTTGTAGAGTTTGCTCGTATAAAGCAGGAGCATTTTGATGATTGGCTCAAGAGTCACCAAGTAACTACTTTGACAGCCTTGAATGAATTGATATTGATTGAAGATTTTTAAAAAAAATCGTGTGCTAAAGATTTAAGAGTGCATTTAGAAGACTTGAAAGTGACTTCTTTTCCCAGAATTGCTCAGTTGAGTGATGAATATATATTGACCCATAAGGTTGGCACTGAGAATGTCAGGGGTAATTTCCCTGTGGTAAAGGGTAACTGGGAGAGTAAAAAGAGAATGTTCTTTAACCAAAATAATTCCAATTTTCAGGCTGACTCTAACTCTAAAACAAATTCCAATTTTCAGGTAAAAAATCAACCAAAAAGTAATCCCAGTGGTAATTTTGTAAATAGGAATTTTGCAAAAACTGATAATGTTCATCCTAGTCGTACTATAACTAGTGGTGTGGGAAGTAGTAGAAACTGTTACTGGTGTAACAAGACAGGACATATCCAGGCTAATTGTTTTGCTCGTCAGAGTTATCTACTGAGGCAGGCTACTTCTCCCATTGCTTTGGTGAATCAAGTTAGGGCTTCTCAACAATCTGTAGAGAATGAAGAAAATGGTAACAAAGGTAATAAAGAGAATGATTCCCCCATGTGACTGTCATTTAATAAGTATATTTGGCCAGGTAAGCTGAGATTTGAGAAGGAAGTTATAAATGTCAAATTTTTGAGGGACACAGGTGCTGCTCGATCTTTATTGTTAAGAAGTAGGTTACCTCTTAACGTGAAGATCGCTAACTATGTTATTTTAAGTGGTTTTCCGGACACTGTTGTGTCGGCTCCTGTGGTTGAAGAAGAGATTGACATATTGGGTGTTTTAAAGAATATTAATCTGGCCATTGTTGATAAACTACCTATTCCTGGGATAGATGGTATCCTAGGAAATGACTTGTGTAATGTGGAGGGACGAGAATTGTTCCCCATTTCAACCTTAAATAAATTACCAATTGCTGTAACTACTCGCTCCCAGAGAAAAGGGCGTAACCTCTTGATGGACGGAGAGGATTTACATTCAAACCCTGTACAAGTAGATGTAGCAGTAGGAAGGCTCGAGTCTGTAGGAAGTAGTGATAGTAGTAAGGTAGTTAGAGCATGGAATAGGGCTGATTTTATAAGAGCTCAGCATGATGAATTTGATGTGGAAATAACTGACGGCGATGATGTTTCTAAGCCATGTTTTGTATTGGAGAGAGGATTATTGTGTAGATTAAGCCGTTCTGCTCTTATGGAATCCTCTGAGTACCATAAGCAGATTTTAGTACCTAAACAATTCAGAGACGAATTGCTGCAGTTAGCTCATGAGGATCCTTTCTCGGGACACTTTGGGGTAACAAAAACTTTTAAGAGATTAACCAAGCTATTTTGGTGGCCTAATATGAGAAGGTGTATTAAGCAGTTCTTGCAAACTTGTGAGACGTGCCAGATCATGGGTAAACCTAATCAGGTATTGCGAAAAGCTCCATTAAAACCCATCTCTGTAATTGGTGAACCATTTGCAGAGATTGTCATTGATGTTGTTGGTCCTTTATCTAGAACCCAATCGGGATATATATATTTATTAACTGTGTTGGATAGGGCTTCTTGGTTCCCAGAGGCTTTCCCTCTTAGGAAAGTAACATCAAAAGCTGTCTGGGAGAAGTTAGTCGAATATTTTTGTCGTTATGGGTTACCTTGTACCGTTCAATCAGATTGCGGTACTAACTTTACTTCCAAGTACTTTAAGGACAGGTGTGCTGAACTGGCCATTCAGCACATCACCAGTGTCCCATACCATCCTGAAAGTCAAGGGGTTGTGGAAAGGTTCCACCAAACTTTAAAAAGTATAATTGGTAAGTACTGTTACGAAGGGGAGAGTAGTTGGGATAAGGAACTACCTTATGCGTTATTTTCCATAAGAACTCACCCAAATGAATCTACTGGTGTTTCTCCTTTCAGATTGGTGTATGGTCATGAGGTTCGAGGTCTTTTGGAAGTGTTATTTGAAGTGTTGACTGGGAGACGAAAACAAATTCAAAATCTAAATATGTTTTTATCTAATTTGAAAAATAAATTGAGTGGTGCCTGGAAGTTTGCCCAGGGTAATTTGCAAGCTTCCCAGGCTGGTATGAAAGCATTCCATGATCGCAAGGCAGTAAGTAGTTCTTTCGAATCTGGAGATCTGGTTCTGGTTTTAGATATGGAATCGGATAGTTTTCTGAAACTCAGATTTAAAGGTCCATGGAAGGTGATAAGAAAGGTGTCTGACTTTAATTACGAATTAGATTCTCCGGGTTCTACTAGGAAGAGTAGAATTTTTCACATTAATAGATTAAAGAAATATGAAGGTAAAAATCCAGATCCATTAAATATTGTTTATGAAATACCATGTCCTCTAGCTACTGTATTTTATGATAATGTTGATAACCATGTATCTGTAGAGAATTTAAGAACTAATGTTGAGATTTTTAATAATACTAATGTTTGTTGGAACATCTGGATGAAGTCCAGAAGAAAGACTTGTTATGTTTGATAACGGCTTTTCCAGAAGTGTTTAGAGAGGCTCCAGGGCTTACTTCATGGCTTGAACATGATGTTGAGGTAGGCGATGCTCGTCCAGTAAAGCAGGCTCCTTACCGCCTGAACCCAGAAAAAGCCAAAGTAGTTGAGAAGGAGGGACAGTATATGCAGGACCATGATCTTATTCAACCCAGTTCAAGTCAGTGGAGTTCTCCTATTGTTCTGGTAAAGAAACCTGACGGTAATTATAGAGTGTGTGTTGACTACTGTAGAGTTAATCAGGTAGCCAAGAGTGACAGTTTCCCTCTTCCCTGGATTGAAGATTTAATAGACCGGATAGGGAATGCCAAATTTGTAACTAAATTAGACTTATTGAAGGGTTATTGGCAGGTGCCATTGTCTCACAGGGCCCGTGATATTTTGGCAGTTGTCACCCCAAATGGGTTGTATGAATGTAAGGTGATGCCTTTTGGTTTGAAAAATGCAGCCTGTACTATTCCAGCGCCTTATGAATAGGGTGATATGCGGGCTGGAGGGTACCGAAATATATATTGACGACTTAGTGGTATACAGTCAGGACGGGAAAACCCATGTTGAAAGGTTAAGAAAACAGTTTCAGGTTTTACGGAAGGCTGGTTTGGTTGTAAACATCAATAAGTGTGAGTTTGGTAAGGCTGTAGTGACCTATCTTGGTCATGAGGTTGGTTTGGGGAAGGTTGCTCCTAAACATGCTAATATTGAGGTTATATCCAACCTTCCTCAGCCGCATAATGTCAGCGATGTCCGGAAAGTTCTTGGCATGTTAGGGTATTACAGGAGGTTCCTGAAGAATTTTGCTGACATCACCCAGCCTTTAGCTAATCTATTGAAAAAGAACACTAAGTTTTTGTGGAGTATCGAGTGTGAAATAGCATTTTCTAATTTGAAATCGGTATTAGTCTCTGAACCAATTCTTTGCTCTCCCAATTTTAATAAACCTTTTATTTTGGTGGTGGATGCCAGTGACGTGGGTGTTGGAGGAGTTCTGTTTCAGAGAGATGATGAGGGGGAAATGCACCCTGTATCTTATTTCAGTAAAAAGTTACTCCCGGCTGAAAGAAAAGTACTCCACCATAGAGAAGGAAGCTTCTGGTGAAGAGCGTATGCCATTTTTCCATTTTTTTTATCTAGTTCTCTCCAGGTTGAAGTGTTGACGGACCATAAACCCGTTGGTGTTTTATAAATAAGATGAAGAGAGCAAATCAAAGGATTCTGCGATGGGCACTTCTCCTTCAGGAATATAACCTTGTCTTTCAACATATAAAAGGAGGTGGACAACAAGATCCCCGATGCACTTTCTCTAGGATGTGACGTGTGGGCTGCTGAGCCGTTCCTGATTTTTTTTATTTTCTTTTCAGATGATGTATAGGCTATTAATGTATCCCCTAAAGTTGTTTTTGCTTATTTTTGTGCAATCCCGGAGTTCCCTGTTTTTTTTTTGTGGGGGGGGGGGGAGGGGTGGGGGCAGTTAGATTAAGTAGTCCTAGTGTGAGTGTTTTGGTTTGTCATGTTTACTTTATCTTATATTTTCGTATTAAGGTTAAAAAAAGAAAAAATAATTTTTCCTGTTTAGTCAAATTTTTTTTTTTTTTTTTTTTTTCGTTGAGGGAGGAAGGTGTCAGGCCGTAACGTAATTGTAAAGTAAAATCTTATTGTTTTGCCTTTTAGCACTGATGGCTTTCCTTTTTATTTTGTTTACAATTTTGTAAAACTAAGTTGAAGTATTTTGCTGTTGGTTTTACATTAGTATATATTTTGGTTAAATGTAGTGTTTAATTTGCTTTGGTTGAAAAAGCTTAAATTTTTGTGGAGCCATCTATTGAGTTCAGTTTGAAGTGCAGCCTTCCTCAGTATTTTTACTTCCTTGGCAAATTTGTAACTGTTTATTTTTCTTTGTGGTGACTGGGAGTGTTGTAAGGAGAGGTGACTTGTGATTCTCCTAAAGTATTCTTGAAGACTCTGGAGCTGCTGGTAATAAAAGAATAATAGTAAATCCAGCAATCACACACACAACCGCCTCTATCAGCAGTCAATCAAAAAAAGCATTCGCTCCGAAACATTCACCACTGTCGTAACCTAACTAAAAAATGTAAACAAACAATCTCATTTAAACCAACAGTCTTTCTCACCACAAACGATCATTCGCTAACTACCACTCTCTCTCTCTCTCTCTCTCTCTCTCTCTCTCTCTCTCTCTCTCTCTCTCTCTCGCAGGATTTGGCAAAAAACAAAAATCTGCAGTCATTGAGCTGCTTCTTAATTTGGAAGGTAGTTATACATGTGAAGCTACTTGTGGGAGTACGACATACAACTGTGATTTAAGTGACCTACTGGCTTAATCTGGACATTAGCAGTTTGGTGTAGAGCAGAGCTCGAGAGCCTTTTTCGTCTTTGATGGATATATCTACTGTATCAGCACCAGAGTGGCCTTGTTGGAGTATGTAGGGAGTCTTCTCTCAGGTAAGAGGAACATCCTCTGTATTTTGGCGAGCCATAGACTAAAAGTGTGCCTATCCACCAACGGTTGTGAAGTGCAGTTCTTCTGATGAGAGTGACGTCCTGTGACAACATTTTTGAGCAGTAAATGGAATCATCTATATTAATACCGGTCTCTGTCATAGGACCAATCTATTTGTATATTTAATTATTGTGAAAGCTGTTGAAGATGTAAAGTGAGACACTGTCATAAGAGTGTGTACTTTAACATTAAGGTTTAGATTATTGTGTCTTAGGTAGGATTATTGTTTCTTTTTGTATGTCCTTCCACTTCTTTCCTTTCTATTTAGTAATAGGTTAGCGTGGTGGGTGAATGTTTTTGGGTCCCTTAAGATTAAAGCTTTGGTTTCTTCACTATGAGTAGGGTTTAGTTTTATTTATAGGCGATTCATTGAGTTATTTGATGGCATCTTTTACTTCCTCAATTTATTACTTTTTGTGAGCCATCAGTGTTCGTCTATATATTGTGTAATAAATATTGTGAAATTTTTGCCCTTGTGTCTTTCAGGTTCTTTCTTGCTCCTACTGATTTGTATTTTCGTCCCTGGATTCGAGATTAAAATAAAAGAACCCGTTATGGCTTTCCCCTAGTGGGAGTTCGTAACATATATATATATATATATATATACATATATATATATATTTATATATATTTATATATGTATATATATATATATATATACATATATATATATTTATATATATTTATATATGTATATATATATATATATATATACATATATATATATATATATATATTTATATATATATATATATATATATATATATATATATATATATATATATATATAGATAGATAGATAGATAGATAGATATACATACATACATATATATATATATATATATATGTGTGTGTGTGTGTGTGTGTGCATGCATGTATGTATATATATATATATATATATACAATATATATATATATATATATATACACATATATATATATATGTATATATATATATATATATATATACATATTATATAAGTAAACTACCGTTGAGATACTACCGCTAGAGTTATGGGGTCCTTTGACTGGCCAGGCAGTATCACATTAGATCCTTATCTCTGGTTACGGTTGTTTTTCTTTGCCTACACAGGCACCGAATAGTCTGGCCTATTCTTTACAGTTTTTCCTCTTTCCTCTTACACCTGACAACACTGAGATTACCAAACAATTCTTCTTCACCTAAGGGGTTAACTACTACGCTGTAATTGTTCCGTGGCTAATTTTCCTCTTGGTAAGGGTAGAAGAGTCTTTAGCTATGGTAAGCAGATCTTCTATGAGAAGGACACTCTAAAATTAAACCATTGTTCTCTAGTCTTCGGTAGTGCCATAGCCTCTGTACCATGGTCTTCCACTGTCTTGGGTTAGAGTTCTCTTGCTTGAGGGTTCAATCGGGCTCACTGTTCTATCAAGTTTCTCTTCCTCTTGTTTTGTTAAAGTTTTTATAGTTTATATAGGAAATATTTATTTTAATGTTGTTACTATTCTTAAAATATTTTACTTTTCCTTGTTACCTTTCGTCACTGGGCTATTCTCCCTGTTGGAGTTCCTGGGCTTATAGCATCCCGCTTTTCCAACTAGGGATGTAGCTTAGCATTTAATAATAATAATAATAATAATATATATACATATACTGTATATATTAATATACATATATATATATATATATATATATATATATATATATATACTGTATTTAAAAATATATATATACTGTATATATAAATATATATATACATATTTATAATACATGTACGCACGCACACACACACACATATATATGAAGCTACTCACAGGTCTGGTAATTGCTTGGACCTCGTATACACTGATTCCCCTGGCATTATAACTAGTAAGGTTAGTTCTCCAGTCAGGCCATCTGATCATGCCTTGATTTCATTAGTAGTGAAGACTAAGCAGCCTGTCCGTGATATATCATACTATTGTAAAATTTTTATGAAATCCCAAGCAGACTGGAATGGGATTTTGCATGATCTTTTGCGCTTGAAATGGTTACAATTATATAATAGTGTAGATCCTCTGGTCCCTTTGAATGAGAATCTAGTCAACATAATTAATAGGTGTATCCCTTCTTGTGTGCTAAGGTACCGAGTGAAGGACAAACCGTGGTTCAATGATGATTGTAGACGTGCTTATTTGGAGAAGCAGGAGGCCTATCACCTTTGGAAGGGCAACAGATCAGAATTGACCTGGAACAACTATACTCAGCTTCGAGCTTTTGCTCAGAGAGTTTATGCCCCAACTGAAAAGGAATACAATTTAACCATAAAAGAAACCCTTTCTGGTACAACTCAGGAACATAAATGATGGTCTACCCTTAAATATGCACTCGTTGGTGTATATGCAACAGTTCCTCCTTTACTTAAACCAGATGGCTCAGTCACTCACTGTCCAAAGGAAAAGGCAACCCAAAAATTTTGGCTGATGTTTTTGACAGTAAACAGAGTAATGAAAAACTTGAACTTCCTCATTCCTGTTTTCCTGAGGCTAAACTAACTAGTTTAGCTTTTCGATCTCGTGAGATTAAAGCTCTGTTGGTGGACCTTGATGCTTATGGAGGTGTAGACCCAAAGGGTATTTTTTCTTTGTTTTTTATAAAGACAGCAGATTTCTTAGCTCCAAAATTATGTTATTTTGCGCAAGTTAGCAAGAAGAGCTTTTAGCACTAGTTGGAGAATTGGTAATGTTACTCCTCTGTAAATGTGTTTGTGGTTGCTCAAGTCCCACTGATTACCGCCCAATTTCCATAACTCCCATATTCTCTAAAAGTTTTTGAACGTCTTCTGGCAAAACGTCTTAATAGGTTTGCTGAAGTTAATCACCCACTCCCTAGTTTGCAATTTGGTTTTCGTAAAGGCCTTGGAGCATATGATGCCCTTCTTATAATCTCCAATGCTGTACAGAAATCCCGTGATTGTGGTCAGGAAGTTCGTATGATTGGCCCTGATTTTAGTGCCGCCTTTGACCATGTTAATCATGAGGCCCTTGTTTTCAAACTGAAACAGTTGGGAGTGGGTGGGTCGTTTCTTAGCATTATTACTGATATTTTAAGTAATAGATCTCAAAGAGTTGTTGTTGATGGGCACCATAGTGAGTATAGGAATGTGATATCCGGTGTTCCAGAGGGTAGTGTTCTTGGCCCATTACTTTTTATACTATATACAAATGACATGTGGTTTGGCCTAGAAAACAAGCTTGTTGCATATGCAGATGAAGCTACTCTCTTTGCATCAATTCCATCCCCCTGAATGTAGATCTGGGGTTGGTGAATCTCTTAATAAAAATTTGGCTAGAATTAGTGCATGGTGCAAATTATGGGGTATGAAGTTGAATCCTAATAAAACTCAAAGTATGATTGTAAGTAGGTCAAGGACGGTGGCTCCTCAACATCCGGATATTAGTATTGATAATGTTGCTTTAAATTTGTATGACTCTTTTAAAATTTTAGGTGTGATTCTGGACAGCAAATTTACTTTTGAGAAACACGTTAGGTCTGTCTTCTTCAATTGCACAAAATAATTGCTTATTGAGAAAGTTTTTTAAGATTTTCGGTGATCAATCTATACTGAAGAAGTGTTTTAATTCGTTCATTCTACCTTGTTTTGAGTATTGTTCTCCTGTCTGGTGTTCAGCTGCTGATTCTCATCGTAATATATTGGTGTGATGGACCAAGAGAGGGTTGTGAACTCAAAGGCAGGATGCAATCAACTGAGTTGTTTATTAAGGAACACTCTCCTTTATATACAAAACCTCAAGGCAACAGGACATGACATGTTCGAGAGACAGACAATGTTACAGATCATAACCGGAGACATGATCATTCAGGTTCTTTTTAGTGCGAGGGAAGAGCGCAGATACAAGCATAATATATACAAAATAATTATGTACAATTGTGTGACACACGGTTGGTACATGGCTCCCCCCCTAAAAATGACATACTGTACATGTTAAATAGGGCGCCCTGATCTAGAGAGGCGAACTGTAGGCGGGTCATCTGGCAGAAGATAAGCAGGTTTTAGACGATCAATGGAGACCCAGTCTTCTTTGCCCCGAATGTTTAGTAGGAACGCTTTCGGACTGCGTCGGATCACAAGGAAAGGGCCCGTGTAAGGGGGCGTTAGTGGTGGCTTGCTAGTGTCGTTGCGCAGGAAGACGTGCGTTGCAGAGTGCAAGTCCGTTGGTATGTGATGCTTCGCTGGGGGCTTGTAAGTCTGGCGGCACGGAGTAAATTTTCCGACGACGTGACGTATGCGTTGGAGATCGTCGGAGGAGGTTGTAGAAGGAAAAAATTCGGCATGGACGACCAACGGGTCGCCATACACCATTTCAGCTGCCGAGACGTCGAGGGCGTCTTTTTGAGTGGATTCTTAGTCCCAGGAGGACCCAGGGAAGCTGAGTAAACCAGTTGCAATCCTTGCAGCGGGACATCAAAGCTACTTTGAGGGTGCGATGAAAACGTTGAACCATTCCATTGGCAGCGGGGTTGTAGGCCGTTGTCTGATGTAGGGTGATGCCCAGGAGATTCGCTAATGACGTCCACAATTGAGAGGTGAAAGTGGTTCCCCTGTCAGAAGTAATATGCTCAGGGATACTGAATCTTGAAATCCATCCAGAGAGTAAGGCAGATGTACATGAGGCGGACGTTGCAGTTTCCATGGGAATGGCTTCAGGCCAACGAGTGGAGCGGTCAATGACGGTAAACAGGTAACGATGTCCTTGTGATGTGGGTAAGGGGCCTACAACGTCGACGTGAATGTGTGCGAAACGACGCTGAGGTTGAGGAAAGGTGCCCACTCCTGAATCCGTGTGTCGATGTACTTTGGAAGTTTGGCAAGAAGTACAGGCACGGACCCAATCCTTAGCACTCTTAGAAATGCCGTGCCAAATCAACTTCGTCTTCAGCAGCTGTGCAGTAGAACGGCACGAGGGATGTGAAAGGCCGTGAATGAAATCAAACACCTGTCAGCGCATGGGAGCAGTAATCCAAGGTCGCGGTCTACCAGTACTGACGTCACAGAGGAGGGTGATGTTGGAGTCTTCGAGGGGAAAGTCTTCCCAACGGAGGGACGTGCAGGATGTCCTACAAGCTTGATACTCTGGATCCTGTCATTGGGCTTCAGCCAGGGTGTTGTAATCCAATCCCAGTTGAACGGCAGCCAACGTGTTTCTTGACAGGGCATCGGCAACGGGATTCATTTTGCCAGGGACGTATTGGAGGGTGCAATTGTATTCAGCCACGGCAGAGAGATGTCGGCGTTGACGGGCGGACCAGGCTTCAGACTGTCGAGTGAAGGCGTGCACCAGAGGCATGTGGTCTGTGCGAATGACGAAGGGTGTACCTTCTAAGAAATGGCGAAAGTGACGGACAGCCAAGTGCACCGTCAGCAATTCGCGATTGAAGGTAGAATAACCCAATTCTGCCTTGGACAGTTTTCTGCTGAATAAGGCCAATGGGAGGGGCGAGCCTTTGACCACCTGCTCGAGTACTGCACCAATAGCGACGTCACTGGCATCGGTGGAGAAAATGAGAGGGGCGTGCGGGATAGGAAAAGTGAGAGCCGCAGCAGTTGATAGGGCCTTCTTTGCATTGCAGAAGGCTGCTTCTTGAAGGGGACCCCACTTCAGGTCCTTTGGCTTGCCCTTGAGGGAGGCGTAGAGGGGATCAAGAGTGGTGGCAATGGCTGGCAGAAAACGGTAATAATAGTTGATCATGCCCAAGAATTCCTGCTGAGCTTTGACGGTCGAGGGCGCGGGGAAGTTCTGAACGGCTGCTACCTTCTCAGGGAGGGTATGGTTTCCTTTAGGAGTGATACGGTGCCCTAAGAACGACATTTCGTTGGCGCCAAAGGTACACTTGTCGTACCGGACTACAAGGCCGTTTTGTTGCAGGCGGTCGAGCACGATGCACAGGTGACGGAGGTGTTCCTCTTTTGAGGAGGAGAACACAAGTATGTCGTCCACATAACATACACAGAAAGGGAGGTCCCCTAAGATGCCATCCATGAGACGCTGAAACGTTACCCCAGCATTACGAAGGCCAAAACAGGAGTAATTGAAGGTGTAAGTACCAAACGGAGTGGTGATGGCAGTCTTGGGGATGTCTTCTGGGTTCATAGGCACCTGATAATACCCCTTCAGGAGGTCGAGCGTAGAGAAAACCTTCACTTTGTGCAGGTAGGAGGTCACGTCGGCAATGATTGGGAGGGGGTAGTGATCCGGTTCTGTTTGCATGTTCAGGCGCCTGTAATCCCCGCACGGACGGAGGGAGCTGTCTTTCTTCAGAACGATGTGTAAGGGTGACGACCATGGGCTGGAGGCCTTTTGGCAAAGGCCCATTTCCTCCATTTCGGCGAACGTATGTTTGGCGGCTGCCAATCGTTCCGGTGCCAGACGTCTGAATTTTGCGAAGACTGGGGGTCCCGTCGTCTTGATATGGTGATAAATACCGTGCTTGGCAGGAACCGTGGGCGTTTGGCGAAGTTCTGGACGGAAAACTTCCGGGTACGACGTGAGGAGGTGGGCGTAGGCATCCGTGGGTACGCTGATGTGGAGAGCGAGGTTAGAGGGGACGGGTTGAAGAGGTGTCAACAAGTACGAGTCTGCGTTGACCAATCGTCGGTGGGCGACATCGACCAGAAGGTGGAAATGAGAGAGGAAATCTGCTCCCAGGATTGACATTGTGACGTCAGCAACGAGAAACTTCCAATTGAATTTACCGTTTCCAAACGATAATGCGATGTTCTCTTAACCGTAGGTGGGTATTGCAGATCCGTTGGCAGCTACCAAGCGGACGTCGGCAGACGTAGACAGACTACTTCGTGCCTTGAAGAGTTTCCTTGGCAAAAGAGAACGACAAGCACACGTGTCTACCAAAAATCGCACGCCCGTTCCTGCATCCTGTAAAAAGAAAAGATTAGAAACACGGGAGGCCACCGCCACAAGCGATGGCCTACTTACACGTTTTTTGGCCACTGATAATCCTTGGCACATTTCTTTGCGGTTGCCCCGAATCTGAAGTGGTAGTAGAAAAATTGATGCGGATGGGAGGTAGTAAGTGGCTGTAGAAGTCGTTCGTTGGGGCGCGAGCGATTGGGGGGTGGTGGGCGGCTTTGTCGCCGCTCCGGCACGTCACGGGGTAGGCGTGTATGTCCTACGGCATTCATGTCAGCTTCGGTTGACGTTGAATAGGCATCCTCGTCGTCAGGGGTGGAGGCGTTGATGGAGGTCTTGAAGTGGCTGTCCATAAGGGCGTCGGTTTTGGTCATCAAGTCCTTTATGGGTAAACTATCGACATCGGGTATGGCAGCGCGTACAGGTTCGGGTAAACGGCGTATCCAAAGGGCACGAAGTAGGTTCACCTCACGAGGAGAGCCGTCTATGGCAGGTTGAGGGCGAGCGATACTGGTCATTTCCCTGAGGGCAAGCGAAGCCCTTTGGTCCCCCAACGGTTGTTGCGAGAGCTGAAAAAGCTTTGCTATACGGGCGGCTGGCAACGGCGAGTACTGCTGCAGAAGGTATGTTTTGAGGGCGTCATACGCTATTGGGGTGTCTCCTTGTTCACAAAGCCAGTCGGATATTTCTGGGAAGGTGTCCTCGGGTATCGCCGCGAGAACATAATCCGCTTTGGTGGTTGAGCGAGTCACGTCCCTGATACGAAACTGGACTTCTGCGCGCTGAAACCAAGCAAACGCCTCTCCGCTGGCAAACGATGAAAGTTTGAATGGAGCGGCCGCAACACCAACTGTCGTAGAGTCCGCCATAGTACCAACGATGAAGGGGCGAGGGGGTGGGGATGGAAGGCGGTGGGAGCGAGTCGACTTCCGGGGTCACCAATGTGACGGACCGAGAGAGGGTTGTGAACTCAAAGGCAGGATGCAATCAACTGAGTTGTTTATTAAGGAACACTCTCCTTTATATACAAAACCTCTAGGCAACAGGACATGACATGTTCGAGAGACAGACAATGTTACAGAGCAAAACCGGAGACATGATTATCCAGGTTCTTTTTAGTGCGAGGGAAGAGTGCAGATACAAGCATAATATATACAAAATAATTATGTACAATTGTGTGACACACGGTTGGTACATTGGACAGAAACTTACGGTCAATGAAATTTCTTATGCCTGATCTAGATATTAATCTTTGGCACTGTCGTTCAATTAGTTCATTATGCATATTCATAAGATTTTTCATAACTCTGACCATCCTTTACATTCAGATCTCCCTGGACAATTCTATCCTGTTCGTGATACTAGACAGGCAGTTAATCCTAATGCCCAGGCCTTCTCCATCATGAGGCTCAATACTACACAGTATTCTAGAAGTTTTATTCCAGCTGTTGCCAAG
>NC_090761.1:2105811-2106824 GCF_036898095.1 Palaemon carinicauda
ACCTTAGCTGTACTTTTTCACAGCACAATCCTCATAGCACCCGCACATTAACCTTTCACCCAAGTGTCTTGAACACATAAAATGTTACAGCACTAACACAGCACTTTTCTTTTACGCACTATTAACAATACTTTGGAGTCCACACTCTTCTGACAAAGGGGTGTATAAGCAAATCAGTTTGTCACAAAAATCTTAACCTAATTTACATACCCAACTGACGTAATAAATACCATCACCTGAAACATAAGGAGTCCAATATAGGATCATTCATAAATTCCTAAACTACCACACAAAACCAGATAATTTTGACAAAACCTCAGTTTTAAGTATAACTCAAAAAAAAAAAAAAAAAAAAAAAAAAAAAAAAAACACCAGTTCATTATAAACTTCACCACCTCCACAAGCAATTAAAGACAGATATAATTAACTTATAAAACAACAGTTGCATGCATCATCGAACAATAATAATCTTACATTTGGTCAACATCCATCTATCATATCAAATCATAATCAACCGTCAATACTACATCCAACATTGGAGTGTTACATTACATAATCTGTTCAACCAAATAAAAGAAACCATATATAAATAATTATTAATACTCAAACAGTTACCACGAGTGACAGAACTTACCAACAGGTGAAGAAAAAACCCTTATAATTACCCCATTCGCACCTACTCTGCCAGACGGGATAATGCATCGGCCACCATAATCTAGATCGAATTCTTGGACCAAAATACTCCAGCGCATCAATCTCTGATTCTTATTCTTGTACCGATTCAAGAACGTTAATGGATTATGGTCCGTACAAACTTTAATGGGCCCACCTGAGGAGGAGAGATAGACATTGAAATGAGTTAATGCTAAGATCAAGGCCAACGTCTCCTTCTCGATTGTGGAATATTTTCTTTGAGGCAAAGTGAGCTTTTTAGAAAAATACGCCACCGGGTGGACGATACCATTTTTGTCAGCTTGACTCAATACGGATAGTAGAAGACACATACTTGTGTA
>NC_090761.1:2106847-2119347 GCF_036898095.1 Palaemon carinicauda
ATCAAAAGCAATGGGTCCTAAAATAAACGTTGCTAAAACAGAAGTTATTGCTCAGAGAAATAATAATAAACACCCCTTAACATTTAGCACTTAAATCACCCAAAACAAAGGTAAATTGAGTCTCATGGTTTTTCAGAGATATCTCCAGATTTTCGTCGAAAATTTCTATTTCTTTCTACGTATGGAATGTTGTTGGCTCATACCTTTGAATGATCTTCAGTTTATACTTATTTAATCTTATAATCAATCCTATAATTATATCACTAATACTATAAAATTTGTCTATATTAACTCAATTTTTTTCATTCCTTTCATGTCTCCTGAAGCAGAATATATGACCCTTTTTTATTCTATACAAGATATTCTAGCTCTAATTTCACTCAATCCTTTTATATGACAATTTATTGACTTCAATTCTTCTAATAACACAACAAAATCTTCTTCCCTAGACAGGGTCCTAACAATGTTTGTTGTTAGGTTCAGTTTCTAAAGGTAGCCTGTTCTACTCCAGAGGTTTTTAGCAACCCCTGCTGTGGGACGTATCTGCTTGCCACCTTGAGAAGTTGTTCCACTGCCACTAGGGACTTATGGCCAACACGGGGTTGTTGTATTCATATCTGGAGTTTGGCCAGTTTTTCATCACCACGCTTACCACTGCAGATTGATATTGGAGGAAGACTTTGGTCTGATTACTCCAGGCAAACCAATCTAGTATGGGTGGCCCTCACTTGTACACCTTTGATGATTATGGCGATACGCAAACCCTTTCACTGCGTTAAAGTATCCCCCACTAAGAAGGGGATATATATAGTACATATGCATATACATACATATATATATATATATATATATATATATATATATATATATATATATATATATATATATATATATATATATATATATATATATATATATATACATCAATGAACTCTGCATTTAAATGAAATATTGTCTCAAGATTTGTAACATTCCATAATCATGATACTTTTCATCCAAGGGTATCCAAAATAATCTAAGTAATCCAAGGCGTGAAATTGTCTTAAAATCAGACATATCTAGCAAAACACCTCTAATCATCACCTCTTTACAAGGCCAATAACTGAAGTGTCTTCTCCTTCCTATCGAGCATTACAGCAATGCACCACTTCTTCAAGAATGTTAACGTTTTTATCCAGATGGTACATGCGTGTGATTTATTTTTCGACCTGATTTTCTCGTTTGATATGGCTTAATATTAATTATTAGAATATTCTAGATTCATCTTTAGTATTTCTTATATATTTTTTTAATTACTGCATTTTACACTCCGACGGAAACGTGAATCTTCCATTATAAACATAATTTTAATTTTGGTATTCAAGAATCGACTCCTTTATTCATGATTCTAAGTTAATTCTTGCATGCTAGCTTCATTTAAATTGTCTTGGGCTTTATACCATTAGGATGCATTTGAAGAATTATTTTAATCCAGATAACTAATTTTAAAGGCTCAATCTTTCATATCATATTTGTAGTTAGTGAACGTTAACCTAATCGTAACCTTTTCTGATAATTCTATTCCTTCAAATCAGTGTTTAATATGCGCATTCTTTAATTTATTGTTAGGTTTCCCTCCTCTTTACAGAACCTCATATAAGTGATGATCTTTATATTCTTAGAGCTTGAAATATGGGGGCATTTCTCTAATATTAGAATATTGTGTACATGTCTTTACTCATCCAAACTGTTAATTTATTTCTAGTCATTCCTCTAGCAAATAAACTATTGTTTCCAATTCTCGTGGCATTCATCATGGCTCCGTTTTCTTAGCGTAAATAAATAATTGATGAGCTTCCAAATAACTAAATTTATTAATGAAAAACGCATGTATTAATATTCCCCAAAGAGTCACATAAGGGTTACAATTGCATGAGTACTGTACATTTACCGGCTTTTGTAAATAAAAAAACATAATATGATAACAGTAATGAAAATACGAGTTGAAATTGGCGTGTTTCTTTTAAAATCTTTGTCGTTTAAGCTGATTAATGTCCAATGGCGGTTACTTTGTGCATTGCATAAAAAAGAGAGCATTCTTCCTTATCTGTATGTGCGGTGTTTGTTGCACGTGCATTACATGGTTCCCCCTGAAGCAGAAATGCATGTGAACGAGGGAGACCTGTCCTAGAGAATTGTACTGTTGGCGGACCATTTTGCTGAGATACACCGGTTTCAGAGAATCAATAGCGATCCAGTCTTCAATTCCACAAATTTTGAGTACGAAGCCTTTTGGGGGTATGACGGATGATAAGGAATTGACTTGTGTATGAGGCCGTAAATGATAGCTTGTAAGCATTGGTGTGCAGGAAACTGCATAGTTGTCTCTAGATCTTTCGATATGCGCTGCTTTGTTGGAGGCTTATGAGTCTGACAGCAAGGATGAATTTCCTCATAACATGATGTAAACACTGAACACTACAGAATGTAGCGGACTGAAATATTCCACTGGAACAATCAACGGTTTCCATATACCATTGCCGCTGAAAAATTCATGGCATCTTTGAGGGTGCAATTGAAATGTTCTATCATTCCATTGGCTGTAGTGTTATAAGAGTTAGTCTGGTGAAGGGTGATACCGAGATGCCATAATGTGGCCATAATTGAGAGGTATAAATTATACCCAAGTCGAAAGTAATATGCTCTGGGATGCCGAATCTTGCTATCGATACAGAAAGAAAAGCAACAGTACATTAAGCTTATGTGGTATCCTGTAAAGGGATGGCTTCAGGCTAACGAGTAGGGTGGTTGATGACTATGAAAAGATAGTGGTCTCTTTGTGATGCGGGTAAGGGAACAACCAGGTCAACTTGAATGTGGGCAAAAGGATGCCGACGTTGATAAAAAGTATCAACACCTAATTCTGTGTGTCGATTCACCTTTGAAGTTATGACAGGGATTACAGGCACAGACACAATCCTTGGCATCTCTGGGAATGCCATGCCATATGAACTTCGACATCAGTGCCAGGGCAGTAGATCGGTGCGTTGGGTGTGAGAGGCCATGGATCAATTGAAACACCTGTCGGTGCATGGAAAAGGGTATCTACGGGTATGGTTTACTTGTACTGATGTCATGGAAGAGGATACAATTGGAATTATAGAGGGTGATATCTTCGCAAATGAGAGACATGTAAGATGTCTAGTAGTTTTGATACTAGCCCTCTTTTTATTGGGCTTCTGCCATGGCCTTGTAATCTATTCCTAGGTGGATGGTGGCCGTTTATATTCTGGAAAGCACCTCGGTGATAGGATTTAGTTTACCAGGGTTGTGTTGAATGGCAGAGGGATATCTGCATTCGGTGGAGATCAGGTGGTGAAGTGTAGAGTGAAGGTGTAAGCAATGGGCATGTGAATCATCAGAATGATGAAGGACAAGCACTCTTAGAAGTGGCGAAAGTGATGGACAGCCTAAGACATAGGCAGTACTTAGTTGTTGAAAGTAGAGTAGTTACATTCCACTGTTGAAAGTTTCTACTGATGATGATTTGTAACAGGTGTCTTGAAACAAAAGGAGCTAGTGGCTTAAGTGTTTCTCCATGGTAAAGGAGTTAGTAAGCGGGTGTTAGTAATGATATGTTAGTAATCGTTTGTATATCTATTTTTCTAAAATTTATATTCTTTTTTAAATTGAATAGAAAATAAAGAATAGGAGGTAAGAGCTTCTTATTTTCTTTTTACGAGAATGGTGTTATTTCGTTTTTAAGTGGGCTTTAAAATCAATTATCTTATCATAATGTTAAATTAAATCTATGATAAAAACTAAATTCTATGATTCCGTTAGTTTTAGCTAAAAATATTAGTTAATGAAATCTTGTTAATTAAAATGGATATATCTGTATAATTATAGTTTATAAAAAATATCAAGTTGATTTTGAATTCATGTTAGTTGTTAAAGAGTACCTTGGGAAATGGTATCTTCACCTGTTTATCATAAACAAGTCTATATGAGTTAATATAAAGTCTAACCAGCCCACTGAGTTTTAAAAGGGCTGCGTAATTTGACAGTGCAAAGGTAGCATAATCAGTAGTCTTTTAAATGAAGGCTTGAATGAACGGTTGGATGAGAGAAAAGCTGTCTTTTTTTACAAATTAGAATCTTACTCTTAAGTGAAAAGGCTTAATTTAGATAGGGGAACGATAAGACCCCATAATGCTTGAGAAGAGGGTTGTTTTATCTTTAAATTTCAGTTAAAAATTGTAAAGTTTTACTTTCATTTTGTTGGGGCGACATTGATATAAATTGTAACAGTCTAAATAAAAAAATTTAATTATCATTATAGTTTGATCCTTCTTTGTGGATAAAAAGAATAAGTTACATTCGGGATAACTGCGTAATTCTTTTTCTGAGAGTTTTTATCATGGAAAATAGTTGCGACCTCGATGTTGAAATAAAATTTCAAATAGGTGTAGGCATTTGCTATGAAGGTCTGCTTCAGCTTCAAAATTTTACATAATTTGAGTTCAAACTGGTGTGAGCCAGGTTGGTTTCTATCTTTTATTAGTTAACTGAAAGTCTTTACGAGAGGATTGGGCTTTCAAGAGTTTCTTTATATAAGATATAGTGTAATGTAACCTTGACAGATTTATGTGCCAGATTTAGAAAATTTCTACTGAAGATAATTTGTTTGAGTACTGCCCCTACAGCAACGTCAGTGGCATCGGTGATGAATAGGAAGTTGCAGTATCTACTGGAAACGTGAGAGCAGTAGCAGTTGAAGAGGGTCCCACTTCAGGTATTTTTGTATTTCCATTGAGGGAGTCATAGAGGCGGCAATAATGGTGTCGATGGCTGGATGATCCAACGATATTTGTTCACCACGATAAAGAACTCCTGCAGTGCTTTGATAGTCTAGGGTGTTGAGGAAGTTTTGTACTACTGATCTCTTCTCGGAAAAAGGGTGGGGGGGGGGGGGTTGCTTTGACTGCTTGGGAGAGGTGCGATGACCCAAGAATGTAACTTCCCTAGTACCAAAGGTATAATTGTAGTACCTGACTACAAGGCCGTTCTGTTGCAGGCATTCAGGAATGGTGTGTAAGTAATGCAGGTAGTTTTCTTCGGGGGAGAGAGAATACCTTTATATAATCTATGAACTAACGTACACAGAAGGTGAGGTCCATTACGATACCACCTATAAGTCGTTGAAATGTGGCCGTGCACTACAAATGCCAAAGCAGGAGTAATTGAAAGTATATGTGCCAAAGGGGTTAGTGATGGTGGTCTTAGGGATATCTTCTGGGTCCATGGGCACCTGATGATACCCCTTCAGAAGGTTGAAGGTCAAAAATATTTTAATATTGTGATAGTGGGTGGTGTTGCCAATGTTAGGGAAGGGTTAGTGGTCTGATACCGTCTGCATGTTGAGTTGCCTATAATACATATGGGTTTATCCTTCTTCAGGCCAATATGCTGGGGTGATGACCATGGGCTTGCAGCCTTTTGAAAAAGGACTATATTTTCCATTTTGATGAGTGTGCATTTAGCGGCTATCAGATGGTTTGGTGCCAAACATCAGACTCTTGCAAACATTTGGGGGTCCATTAGCTTGATCTGAATATAAGTACCATGCTTGGTGGGAGCCGTGGGTTTCAGGCATAGTTCTGGGAAGGAGTCGAGATATAAGCTGGGGAGGTAGGCATAAGCCTCCTGGGGCTGGCTGTTATGAGCAGAAAGGTTGGAGGGATCAAATGATAAAGATATTGAAAGGTAAGAGTTGACGTCAAATAAGCATTGAAGCATGTCGTCAACCAGGAGGTTGGAATGAGATTTTAAATCTTCACCAATAACATATCTGTTTGTGGCCTCTATGCTGTCATCAGCGGGCTTAGATTTACGAGGATACACTATTATGAGGGACTGTGGCAGAAGGGACTGAGAGTCATCAGTTTCTACCAGAAAACACACATTAGATCCTGAATCATGACAAAAAGAAGAAATTAGGTAATTGTGTGGCTACACCCTACTTACACATTTTTTAACCCCAGACATCCTGTAGCAAAGTTCTTGGCAGCAGCTCTGAAACTGGAGTGGTAGTAGCACAACTGAGGATGAATGACATTCATTGACTGTAAAGGGCCTTGGTTGGGGTGCAGAAATCTACTTATATGTAAAATTCTCACTCGCATCAAGATGTGTGCTGATTACAATCAACTACTAGGGCTGTACAAAGTGAGGTACTATTTCTTCTAAAATTTACCCATGGATGTGTCACGCCTGCCTCACCAGCAAACTAAATACTATGCGTGAACAATAATATTTCAAACAGTGTAATTACCTTAGGTTAGTCTGCCACAAGTATATTCGTGGATATTATTATCATTATTATTATTATTATTATTATTATTATTATTATTATTATTATTATTATTATTATTATTATTATTATTATTATTGTAAGGTAAGCTACAATCTTAGTTGGAAAATTAGGATGCTATAAGCCCAAGGGCTCCAAGAGGGAAAAATAGCCCAGTGAGAAAAGGAAATGAACAAACTATATGAGATGTAATGAACAATTACAATAAAATATTTTAAGAGCAATAACAACATTAAAACAAATCTTTCATATCTAAACTAGGAAAAGACTTATGTCTGCATGTCCAGCATAAAAAAAATTGCTGCAAGTTTGAACTTTTGAAGTTCTTCACATTCGACTATCCGATTAAGAAGATCATTCCTCAACTTGGTCACAGGTTTATTAAAATTTCTAGAATACTTTGTAGTATTGAGCCTCATGATGGAGAAGGCCTGACTATTAGAATTAACTGCAAACCTAGTGTTACAAACAGGATTGTACTGTCCAGGAAGATCTGAATATAAAGGATGGTCCGAACTATGAAAAATCGTATGCAACATACATAACGAACTAAATGAACGATAGTGTCAGCTATTAATATCTAGATCCGGAATAAGAAATTTATTAGACTGTAAGTTCCTGTCCAATGAAATAAGATGAGACTCCGCATCTGAAGACCAAACAGGAGAACAATACTCGAAACAGGGTAGAATGCAAGAATTAAAAGCCTTTTTTTTTTAGAATAAAATGATCACCAAAAAACTTACAAACCTTTCTCAATAAGCCAATTTTCTGTGCAAATAAAGAAGACACAGACCTAATGTGTTTCTCAAAAGTGAACTTTCTGTCAAGAATCACACCGAAAATTATAAAAGAGTCATACAGAGTTAAAAAATAATTATCAATGCTGAGATCCAGATGTTAAGGAGCCATTGTTTATGACCTACATTACAACCATACTTTGAGTTTTGTTAAGATACAAGATCTTGCCCAACAATTTGTATTATGTACTAGTTTTAGCTAGATCTCTATTAAAGAACTCAGCAACATCAGATCTATATTCAGGAGATGGAACTGATGCAAAGAGAGTAGTATCATCTGCATACGCAATGAGTTTGTTTTTAAAGCCAAAGCACATGTCATGTGTATATAGTATGAAAAGTAATGGGCTAAGAACACTACCCTGAGGAACACCAAATATCACATTCCTATACTCACTATGGTATCCATCAACAACAACTCTTTGCAATCCAATACTTAATTCAGTAATGATGCTGAGAAAAGACCCACTCACTTCCAACTGTTTGAGTTTGAAAACAAGGGCCTCATGATTAACATGGTCAAAGGGTCACACTAAAATCAATGCCAATAGTGCAAACTTCCTGACCACACTCAAGGAATTTCTGTACAGCATAGGAGATTGTAAGTAAGCCATCACATGCTTTAAGGCTTTTATGAAACCCAAATTGCAAACTAGGGAACATAAGATTACCATCAGCAAAAGGATGTTAAAAAAACTTTAGATATTATTGGAGTTATGGAAATTGGGAGGTAATCAGGTGGACTTGAACTACCGCAAATACATTTACATAATGGAGTAACATTACCAATTCTCCAACAAGTGCTAAAAGCTCCTTTTCATGCTAACTTACACAAAATAGCAGATAACTTTGGAGCTAAGAAATCTGCAGTCTTTTTAAAAAAACAAAGGAAAAATACCATTTGGGTCTACACTTCCATAGGCATCAAGGTCCATCAAGAGAGCTTTAAATAATTTCATGAGATCGAAAAGCTAAATTAGTTACTTTAGCCTCAGGAAAACAGGAATGATAAAGATCAAGTTTCTCACTACTCTGCTCACTGTCAAACTCATCAGCCAAAAGGGTTGCCTTTCCTTTTGGACAGTGAGGGGCAGAGCCATCTGGTTTATGTAAAGGAGGAAGCGTTACATCTACACCAAAAAATGTAGATCTAAGAGTCCCTGGGTTGTACCAGAAAGAGTTTTGATTATGGCTACATTTTACTCATTTTCAGTTGAAGCACAAACTCTCAGAGCAAAATCTCCAAGCTGAGCATATTTATTCCAAGTCAAATCTGATACAATTTAAAAAATAATAGGCCTCCTGCTTTTCCAAACAAGCATGTCTACAGTCATCATTGAACCACGGTTTGTCTTTCAATCGGTACCTTAGTACACGAGAAGGATACACCTTTCAATTATGTTGACAAGATTCTCATCTAAAGGAACACTAGGCTCAACACTATTATACGAAATCTCTCTTGAACTGCATTTTTAGACTTTCCTGACTTAAAGATTGTGTACAGTACATGTAGGGTCTTGAAATTCTATAAGGCTTCTAATTATATAGAAGTCACCGCTGCATGCTGAAAATAAAGTACATCGTCAGACCATGTGCCCTTGCTTGACACATATCTGTACCTGGATATCTATTATTCTGAACATTGTGCAAAATTTCTGTACACATTTATTTGCATTTCGATCTGACAGCTATGAATCCTTTTCACCCGTAGTGGTGTTCAAAAATTCTAAACTCGTATTTTTTTTTCCTTTTTGCTGTCTCATTATTCTCTGGCCCAATAACCTATTTTGTTTATTTTTTTTTTACTATTCGTGTTTTTTTCTGAACCCCCATGTGAGCACACCGAAACACTGTATCTTAGTGAACATTCAGTATTTGGAAGAAAATTACTTGGTATTTCTTTTTTCTTTAATGAGATTTTTTTTTGTTATGACATGTTATCAAAATGTAGTCTTCCATCATCGTTCTGGGTATTCAGGTAATCTTAAACACATCTAGAAGAGATCACAATTCAATTTCTAATATCTATTATAAAGAAAAATATATTGTGTTGATACAATGCGTAGCATAAATTTCTTTATTCTCGGTAATCACAGTTTCTGGATCCCACATCTGCCCCTATTAAAGGTAGTAGGTTGGCCAGGCACCAGCCACCAATTGCGATACTACCGTTATTGAGTTATTTGCTCCTTTGACTGCCCAGACAGTACTACATTTGATCCCTCTCTTTGCTTATGGCTCATTTATCCTTTACTTATAGATATACCGAATAATCTGGCCTATTCTTTCTACATTATCCTCTGTACTAATACACCTGATAATATTAAGATTACCGAAAAAATTATTCAATGGCTAATTTCCTCTTGGCAAGGGTAAAAGAGACCCTTTATCTATGGTAAGCAGCTATTCTAGGAGAATGACACCCCAAATTCAAACCATCGTTCTGTAGTCTTTGGTAGGGCCATAGCCTCTGTACCACGCTTTTCCAATGTCTTGAGGGCACACCCAAGCACACTATTTTATCTTATTACTCTTCCTCTTGGTATTTGAAGTTTTTATAATTATTATATGAAACATTTATATAATGTTGTTGCTATGCTTAGAATATCTTATTTCCATTGTTCATTACTTCTCTTGTAGTTTGTTTATATTCTTATTTCCTTTCATCATTGGGTTATCTTTCCCTGCTGGAGCCCTTGGGTTTACAGCATCCTGGTTTCCCATCCAGGGTTCTGGCTTAGGTAGTAATAACAACAACAACAACAACAACAACAACAACAACAATGATAATGATAATGATAATGATAATGATATTGCAACTAATTTGGGTTAAATATCCTTATCGTTGTTTTGCTCTTCATACACCATTGAATCTGAAGCAATTTATACCATCTCTTAGCTTGATCTTCTTATTCCTTACTGACTTTAGTTACTATTTTGCTGACCTGATGGTGAGTGTGTCCTACACTCTATTTGATTTGTAATACATTAATTTTTCCAAATCAGTAATTCATGAATTCCGTTGTTGAGATATTGTATTTTCCATCTCTTCCCAAGAGTTGGAACTCTATTTTTTTTCTTTTTTATTAGACTCTTTCACATTGGGATGGCTGTGCCATTGAACTTTTATAGAATATCAGCGTGCTCTCCAATATTGAGGAAAAGATTGTCGCCATTCCATGCTTCAGAAGGCATTTGTACATATGCTGCATGTTAAGGATTACTTTCGAATTTTGTTTATCTGCAAATTCTCCGTCTTTCCCATTGGTTTAATTCATCTTTCATCTGTTGATTGCTCTTATATCTCTTTTTATGGAAGAATCGCGACACTCGACATCATCATTTTAAAATTTCTTTGCTCTTTCGTGTTCGATTCTCCCCTTATCTCTTTCCCTTTAGATCACTCTAGTCAGCTGACATCAGCCTAGCGTGTCATATTTAATGATTCCATATAACCAACCTTAATAAGCTTGTGACAAGTAATTTTTTTTTTTAATTTATGCTATTAGCGGAGTCTTCTTTTCTTATGTCACATGCTACTGGAGAGGACACTAATACTTATTTCTCTCTACACCAAGGGTTATTAGAATGGTATACAAAAAATGTAACGCCACGCTTTCCAATGGTTTATCAGATTCATTCTGTCACAATGACGTTGCATTTTTCCATCGAAAGGTGAATACACGAGAGTATTATTCTTCTTTTTTTTTAATCGAGAGAAGCATGTACGTATATTATAGACCATGCTTCCAGCATGCGCGACTAATTGATGCTGGGGTTCACAATTTTAGAAAAGCTATACTGCAAGGCTATTGAACAGAGCCATGCATTACTGCCATACTTTTTTAATCATTTCACGCCCACAGACATGTACAAAGACAAGCACACGCACACACGCTCCATCGTCTTCTCTCCATTCCCCTGCTCCTTTAGCAATCTCTATGGACCCATTCTGTTATTCTTAAATTCCATCTGTTATCTGTCATTCTCTGCCCAAATCTATTTTTTTTCTTAAATGTTGTTAGAATATCCTCTACTTTAGTTTGCTCATGTATCCATGTTGCTCTTTTTCTGTTTCTATTGTAAATGTCATAATTTTTTCCGCATAGTTCTTTGAGCTTGCTAGTTTCTGATGCCTAAGTTAATACTGGTAGCAACATCTGAATAAATACGTTCCCTTTTAGAAAAAAAATGGCCTTTTATTTCTCATGATCTAATATTGTTTACCAAAAGACCTCCATCCCATATATATATATATATATATATATATATATATATATATATATATATATATATATATATATATATATATATATGTATATATATATATATATATATATATATATATATATATATATATATATATATATATATATATATTATAACCAAACAAAGAAAAGTGAAAAGACGTAATTGGTGTTAGTTCTTTCGTCACTGATAACACGAAACAATCAAGACTTCACTATTCTTTGCATGGTTATAATAGATGTCTTATTCTTATTACGTGTAAGACTCCGTGATTTCTACACACACACACACACACACACACACACACACACATATATATATATATATATATATATATATATATATATATATATATATATATATATATATATATGTGTGTGTGTGTGTGTGTTTATATATTTGTATATATATATATATATATATATATATATATATATATATATATATATATATATATATATATATATATATATATATATATATATAAATGTATATAAAATGCATATTAGACATGTCAATTAATACTAAATTATATAAACTTGTGGTAATCTTGTATTTTATGGTAAGACGAGAGAAACTATGATTCACAGATAACTCATTTCTAACTACATCAATATTTAACGGTAATCAATTTACCTTTTACGCATAAATAGGTTGAGGATAAGTGTTTATAAAAACTGTTGACTTGAAGAGATTGCTTTTCTTGACGGTAGATTTTATTTTTCTTGCCAGGAACAAATTAAATGCTGTCATATTGCCTATCCAGTACAAACAGAGCCTGAGGTTCGAAGTATAGAAAGCCTGAAAAAGGGAAATATCTTTAATGATCTAGGGTAGGTAATTTCTCACTACTCTAATGTCTATTATATTCATGATGCTAACACACATTCTTCTCTGTCTCAATAACTCAATAACGTCCATGAACAATAGAGGAAATCAATGGTTTTCGAACGCTACAAGCTTTCAAAGTATCATGTTTAATGGCCTACTCTATTGGAAGGAAAGTATTGCATCAACTGAATGTCATTACGACTCTTTGATTTGACGTTAAGCTATAGATAAACACTCATTCCCTAACCATAGATGAATACATCTTTCTT